>NC_084749.1:52020858-52142328 GCF_033978785.1 Entelurus aequoreus
GACACTTAGAAAAAAAAACTGAAAAAAAAAAAAAAAATGTGGGATTTTTTCTAAGTACAAAATCGAGAGAGGCTAAAAATCACCTCATTTTACCTTCTCTCGATCAGACAGTTAGAAAAAAAACGGAAAAAAATATATATATATTTGGATTTTTTTAAGTACAAAATCGAGAGAGGCTAAAAATCACCTCATTTTACCTTCTCTCGATCAGACACTTAGAAAAAAAACTGAAAAAAAAAAAAAAAAATTTGGATTTTTTCTAAGTACAAAATCGAGAGAGGCTAAAAATCACCTCATCTTACCTTCTCTCGATCAGACACTTAGAAAAAAAAAGGAAAAAAAATAATAAAAATTTTGGATTTTTTCGAAGTACAAAATCGAGAGAGGCTAAAAATCACCTCATTTTACCTTCTCTCGATCAGACACTTAGAAAAAATACTGAAAAAAAATAAAATTTTGGATTTTTTCTAAGTACAAAATCGAGAGAGGCTAAAAATCACCTCTTTTTACCTTCTCTCGATCAGACACTTAGAAAAAAAACGGAAAAAAAAAAAAAAAATGGATTTTTTTAAGTACAAAATCCAGAGAGGCTAAAAATCACCTCATTTTACCTTCTCTCGATCAGACACTTAGAAAAAAAACGGAAAAAAAAAAAAAAAAAAAATTGGATTTTTTCTAAGTACAAAATCGAGAGAGGCTAAAAATCACCTCATTTTACCTTCTCTCGATCAGACACTTAGAAAAAAAACGGAAAAAAAAAAAAAAAAAATTGGATTTTTTCTAAGTACAAAATCGAGAGAGGCTAAAAATCACCTCTTTTTACCTTCTCTCGATCAGACACTTAGAAAAAAAACTGAAAAAAAAAAAAATTTTTGGATTTTTTCTAAGTACAAAATCGAGAGAGGCTAAAAATCACCTCATTTTACCTTCTCTCGATCAGACACTTAGAAAAAAAACTAAAAAAAAAAAAAAAAAATTGGGATTTTTTCTAAGTACAAAATCGAGAGAGGCTAAAAATCACCTCATTTTACCTTCTCTCGATCAGACACTTAGAAAAAAAACTGAAAAAAAAAATTAAAAATGTTGGATTTTTTCGAAGTACAAAATCGAGAGAGGCTAAAAATCACCTCATTTTACCTTCTCTCGATCAGACACTTAGAAAAAAAACGGAAAAAAAAAAAAAAAAAATTGGATTTTTTCTAAGTACAAAATCGAGAGAGGCTAAAAATCACCTCATTTTACCTTCTCTCGATCAGACACTTAGAAAAAAAACGGAAAAAAAAAAAAAAAATTTGGATTTTTTCTAAGTACAAAATCGAGAGAGGCTAAAAATCACCTCTTTTTACCTTCTCTCGATCAGACACTTAGAAAAAAAACGGAAAAAAAAAAAACATTTTGGATTTTTTCTAAGTACAAAATCGAGAGAGGCTAAAAATCAGCTCTTTTTACCTTCTCTCGATCAGACACTTAGAAAAAAAACGGAAAAAAAAAAAAAAAAATTGGATTTTTTCTAAGTACAAAATCGAGAGAGGCTGAAAATCACCTCATTTTACCTTCTCTCGATCAGACACTTAGAAAAAAAAACTGAAAAAAAAAAAAAAAAATTGGGATTTTTTCTAAGTACAAAATCGAGAGAGGCTAAAAATCACCTCATTTTACCTTCTCTCGATCAGACACTTAGAAAAAAAACTGAAAAAAAAAAAAAATGTTGGGATTTTTTCTAAGTACAAAATCGAGAGAGGCTAAAAATCACCTCTTTTTACCTTCTCTCGATCAGACACTTAGAAAAAAAACTGAAAAAAAAAAAAAAAAATGGGATTTTTTCTAAGTACAAAATCGAGAGAGGCTAAAAATCACCTCATTTTACCTTCTCTCGATCAGACACTTAGAAAAAAAACGGGAAAAAAAAAAAAAATTGGTTTTTTTCTAAGTACAAAATCGAGAGAGGCTAAAAATCACCTCATTTTACCTTCTCTCGATCAGACACTTAGAAAAAAAACGGAAAAAAAAAAAAAAAAATTGGATTTTTTCTAAGTACAAAATCGAGAGAGGCTAAAAATCACATCATTTTACCTTCTCTCGATCTGACACTTAGAAAAAAAACGGAAAAAAAAAAAAATAATAATGGATTTTTTCTAAGTACAAAATTGAGAGAGGCTAAAAATCACCTCATTTTACCTTCTCTCGATCAGACACTTAGAAAAAAAACGGGAAAAAAAAAATAATAAATTTGGATTTTTTCTAAGTACAAAATCGAGAGAGGCTAAAAATCACCTCATTTTACCTTCTCTCGATCGGACACTTAGAAAAAAAACGGAAAAAAAAAAAAAAAAAGTGGATTTTTTCTAAGTACAAAATCGAGAGAGGCTAAAAATCACCTCTTTTTACCTTCTCTCGATCAGACACTTAGAAAAAAAACGGAAAAAAAAAAAAAAAAATTGGATTTTTTCTAAGTACAAAATCGAGAGAGGCTGAAAATCACCTCATTTTACCTTCTCTCGATCAGACACTTAGAAAAAAAAACTGAAAAAAAAAAAAAAAATGTGGGATTTTTTCTAAGTACAAAATCGAGAGAGGCTAAAAATCACCTCATTTTACCTTCTCTCGATCAGACAGTTAGAAAAAAAACGGAAAAAAATATATATATATTTGGATTTTTTTAAGTACAAAATCGAGAGAGGCTAAAAATCACCTCATTTTACCTTCTCTCGATCAGACACTTAGAAAAAAAACTGAAAAAAAAAAAAAAAAATTTGGATTTTTTCTAAGTACAAAATCGAGAGAGGCTAAAAATCACCTCATCTTACCTTCTCTCGATCAGACACTTAGAAAAAAAAAGGAAAAAAAATAATAAAAATTTTGGATTTTTTCGAAGTACAAAATCGAGAGAGGCTAAAAATCACCTCATTTTACCTTCTCTCGATCAGACACTTAGAAAAAATACTGAAAAAAAATAAAATTTTGGATTTTTTCTAAGTACAAAATCGAGAGAGGCTAAAAATCACCTCTTTTTACCTTCTCTCGATCAGACACTTAGAAAAAAAAACGGAAAAAAAAAAAAAAATTGGATTTTTTTAAGTACAAAATCCAGAGAGGCTAAAAATCACCTCATTTTACCTTCTCTCGATCAGACACTTAGAAAAAAAACGGAAAAAAAAAAAAAAAAAAAATTGGATTTTTTCTAAGTACAAAATCGAGAGAGGCTAAAAATCACCTCATTTTACCTTCTCTCGATCAGACACTTAGAAAAAAAACGGAAAAAAAAAAAAAAAAAATTGGATTTTTTCTAAGTACAAAATCGAGAGAGGCTAAAAATCACCTCTTTTTACCTTCTCTCGATCAGACACTTAGAAAAAAAACTGAAAAAAAAAAAAATTTGGATTTTTTCTAAGTACAAAATCGAGAGAGGCTAAAAATCACCTCTTTTTACCTTCTCTCGATCAAACACTTAGAAAAAAAACGGAAAAAAAAAAATAAAAATTGAATTTTTTCTAAGTACAAAATCGAGAGAGGCTGAAAATCACCTCATTTTACCTTCTCTCGATCAGACACTTAGAAAAAAAAACTGAAAAAAAAAAAAAAAAATGTGGGATTTTTTCTAAGTACAAAATCGAGAGAGGCTAAAAATCACCTCATTTTACCTTCTCTCGATCAGACAGTTAGAAAAAAAACGGAAAAAAATATATATATATTTGGATTTTTTTAAGTACAAAATCGAGAGAGGCTAAAAATCACCTCATTTTACCTTCTCTCGATCAGACACTTAGAAAAAAAACTGAAAAAAAAATAAATAAAATTTGGATTTTTTCTAAGTACAAAATCGAGAGAGGCTAAAAATCACCTCATTTTACCTTCTCTCGATCAGACACTTAGAAAAAAAACGGAAAAAAAAAAAACATTTTGGATTTTTTCTAAGTACAAAATCGAGAGAGGCTGAAAATCACCTCATTTTACCTTCTCTCGATCAGACACTTAGAAAAAAAAACTGAAAAAAAAAAAAAAAATGTGGGATTTTTTCTAAGTACAAAATCGAGAGAGGCTAAAAATCACCTCATTTTACCTTCTCTCGATCAGACAGTTAGAAAAAAAACGGAAAAAAATATATATATATTTGGATTTTTTTAAGTACAAAATCGAGAGAGGCTAAAAATCACCTCATTTTACCTTCTCTCGATCAGACACTTAGAAAAAAAACTGAAAAAAAAAAAAAAAAAATTTGGATTTTTTCTAAGTACAAAATCGAGAGAGGCTAAAAATCACCTCATCTTACCTTCTCTCGATCAGACACTTAGAAAAAAAAAGGAAAAAAAATAATAAAAATTTTGGATTTTTTCGAAGTACAAAATCGAGAGAGGCTAAAAATCACCTCATTTTACCTTCTCTCGATCAGACACTTAGAAAAAATACTGAAAAAAAATAAAATTTTGGATTTTTTCTAAGTACAAAATCGAGAGAGGCTAAAAATCACCTCTTTTTACCTTCTCTCGATCAGACACTTAGAAAAAAAACGGAAAAAAAAAAAAAATTGGATTTTTTTAAGTACAAAATCGAGAGAGGCTAAAAATCACCTCATTTTACCTTCTCTCGATCAGACACTTAGAAAAAAAACGGAAAAAAAAAAAAAAAAAAATTGGATTTTTTCTAAGTACAAAATCGAGAGAGGCTAAAAATCACCTCATTTTACCTTCTCTCGATCAGACACTTAGAAAAAAACCGGAAAAAAAAAAAAATTTGGATTTTTTCTAAGTACAAAATCGAGAGAGGCTAAAAATCACCTCTTTTTACCTTCTCTCGATCAAACACTTAGAAAAAAAACGGAAAAAAAAAATAAAAATTGAATTTTTTCTAAGTACAAAATCGAGAGAGGCTGAAAATCACCTCATTTTACCTTCTCTCGATCAGACACTTAGAAAAAAAAACTGAAAAAAAAAAAAAAAATGTGGGATTTTTTCTAAGTACAAAATCGAGAGAGGCTAAAAATCACCTCATTTTACCTTCTCTCGATCAGACAGTTAGAAAAAAAACGGAAAAAAATATATATATATTTGGATTTTTTTAAGTACAAAATCGAGAGAGGCTAAAAATCACCTCATTTTACCTTCTCTCGATCAGACACTTAGAAAAAAAACTGAAAAAAAAATAAATAAAATTTGGATTTTTTCTAAGTACAAAATCGAGAGAGGCTAAAAATCACCTCATTTTACCTTCTCTCGATCAGACACTTAGAAAAAAAACGGAAAAAAAAAAAACATTTTGGATTTTTTCTAAGTACAAAATCGAGAGAGGCTGAAAATCACCTCATTTTACCTTCTCTCGATCAGACACTTAGAAAAAAAAACTGAAAAAAAAAAAAAAAATGTGGGATTTTTTCTAAGTACAAAATCGAGAGAGGCTAAAAATCACCTCATTTTACCTTCTCTCGATCAGACAGTTAGAAAAAAAACGGAAAAAAATATATATATATTTGGATTTTTTTAAGTACAAAATCGAGAGAGGCTAAAAATCACCTCATTTTACCTTCTCTCGATCAGACACTTAGAAAAAAAACTGAAAAAAAAAAAAAAAAAATTTGGATTTTTTCTAAGTACAAAATCGAGAGAGGCTAAAAATCACCTCATCTTACCTTCTCTCGATCAGACACTTAGAAAAAAAAAGGAAAAAAAATAATAAAAATTTTGGATTTTTTCGAAGTACAAAATCGAGAGAGGCTAAAAATCACCTCATTTTACCTTCTCTCGATCAGACACTTAGAAAAAATACTGAAAAAAAATAAAATTTTGGATTTTTTCTAAGTACAAAATCGAGAGAGGCTAAAAATCACCTCTTTTTACCTTCTCTCGATCAGACACTTAGAAAAAAAACGGAAAAAAAAAAAAAATTGGATTTTTTTAAGTACAAAATCGAGAGAGGCTAAAAATCACCTCATTTTACCTTCTCTCGATCAGACACTTAGAAAAAAAACGGAAAAAAAAAAAAAAAAAAATTGGATTTTTTCTAAGTACAAAATCGAGAGAGGCTAAAAATCACCTCATTTTACCTTCTCTCGATCAGACACTTAGAAAAAAAACGGAAAAAAAAAAAAAAAAATTTGGATTTTTTCTAAGTACAAAATCGAGAGAGGCTAAAAATCACCTCTTTTTACCTTTTCTCGATCAGACACTTAGAAAAAAAACTGAAAAAAAAAAAATTTTTTGGATTTTTTCTAAGTAAAAAATCGAGAGAGGCTAAAAATCACCTCTTTTACCTTCTCTCGATCAGACACTTAGAAAAAAAACGGAAAAAAAAAAAATAAAATTTGGATTTTTTCTAAGTACAAAATCGAGAGAGGCTAAAAATCACCTCATTTTACTTTCTCTTGATCAGACACTTAGAAAAAAAACGGAAAAAAAAAAAAAAAAAAATTGGATTTTTTCTAAGTACAAAATCGAGAGAGGCTAAAAATCACCTCATTTTACCTTCTCTCGATCAGACACTTAGAAAAAAAACTAAAAAAAAAAAAAAAAAATTGGGATTTTTTCTAAGTACAAAATCGAGAGAGGCTAAAAATCACCTCATTTTACCTTCTCTCGATCAGACACTTAGAAAAAAAACTGAAAAAAAAAATTAAAAATTTTGGATTTTTTCGAAGTACAAAATCGAGAGAGGCTAAAAATCACCTCATTTTACTTTCTCTCGATCAGACACTTAGAAAAAAAACGGAAAAAAAAAAAAAAAAAAATTGGATTTTTTCTAAGTACAAAATCGAGAGAGGCTAAAAATCACCTCATTTTACCTTCTCTCGATCAGACACTTAGAAAAAAAACGGAAAAAAAAAAAAAAAAATTTGGATTTTTTCTAAGTACAAAATCGAGAGAGGCTAAAAATCACCTCTTTTTACCTTCTCTCGATCAGACACTTAGAAAAAAAACTGAAAAAAAAAAAAAAAATTGGATTTTTTCTAAGTAAAAAATCGAGAGAGGCTAAAAATCACCTCTTTTACCTTCTCTCGATCAGACACTTAGAAAAAAAACGGAAAAAAAAAAAAAAAAATTGGGATTTTTTCTAAGTACAAAATCGAGAGAGGCTAAAAATCACCTCTTTTTCCTTCTCTCGATCAGACACTTAGAAAAAAAACGGAAAAACTAAATTTGGATTTTTTCTAAGTACAAAATCGAGAGAGGCTAAAAATCACCTCTTTTTCCTTCTCTCGATCAGACACTTAGAAAAAAAACGGAAAAAAACAAAAACAAAATTTGGATTTTTTCTAAGTACAAAATCGAGAGAGGCTAAAAATCACCTCTTTTTCCTTCTCTCGATCAGACACTTAGAAAAAAAAACGGAAAAAAAAAAAAAATAATTTGGATTTTTTCTAAGTACAAAATCGAGAGAGGCTAAAAATCACCTCTTTTTCCTTCTCTCGATCAGACACTTAGAAAAAAAAACGGAAAAAAAAAAAAAAAAATTTGGATTTTTTCTGAGTACAAAATCGAGAGAGGCTAAAAATCACCTCTTTTTACCTTTCTCGATCAGACACTTAGAAAAAAAACTGAAAAAAAAAAAAAATTTTGGATTTTTCCAAAGTAAAAAATCGAGAGAGGCTAAAAATCACCTCTTTTACCTTCTCTCGATCAGACACTTAGAAAAAAAACGGAAAAAAAAAAAAAAAAAATTGGATTTTTTCTAAGTACAAAATCGAGAGAGGCTAAAAATCACCTCATTTTACCTTCTCTCGATCAGACACTTAGAAAAAAAACGGAAAAAAAAAAAAAAAAATTTGGATTTTTTCTAAGTACAAAATCGAGAGAGGCTAAAAATCACCTCTTTTTACCTTCTCTCGATCAGACACTTAGAAAAAAAACTGAAAAAAAAAAAAAAAAATTGGATTTTTTCTAAGTAAAAAATCGAGAGAGGCTAAAAATCACCTCTTTTACCTTCTCTCGATCAGACACTTAGAAAAAAAACGGAAAAAAAAAAAAAAAAAATTGGGATTTTTTCTAAGTACAAAATAGAGAGAGGCTAAAAATCACCTCTTTTTCCTTCTCTCGATCAGACACTTAGAAAAAAAACGGAAAAACTAAATTTGGATTTTTTCTAAGTACAAAATCGAGAGAGGCTAAAAATCACCTCTTTTTCCTTCTCTCGATCAGACACTTAGAAAAAAAACGGAAAAAAACAAAAACAAAATTTGGATTTTTTCTAAGTACAAAATCGAGAGAGGCTAAAAATCACCTCTTTTTCCTTCTCTCGATCAGACACTTAGAAAAAAAAACGGAAAAAAAAAAAAAAAAATTTGGATTTTTTCTAAGTACAAAATCGAGAGAGGCTAAAAATCACCTCTTTTTCCTTCTCTCGATCAGACACTTAGAAAAAAAACGGAAAAAAAAAAAAAAAAATTTGGATTTTTTCTGAGTACAAAATCGAGAGAGGCTAAAAATCACCTCTTTTTCCTTCTCTCGATCAGACACTTAGAAAAAAAACAGAAAAAAAAAAAAAAAAAATTTGGTTTTTTTTTAGTACAAAATCGAGAGAGGCTAAAAATCACCTCTTTTTCCTTCTCTCGATCAAACACTTAGAAAAAAAACGGAAAAAAAAAAAAAAAAATTTGGATTTTTTCTAAGTACAAAATCGAGAAAGGCCAAAAATCACCTCTTTTTCCTTTTCTCGATCAGACACTTAGAAAAAAAACTGAAAAAAATAAAAAAAAAATTTGGATTTTTTCTAAGTACAAAATCGAGAGAGGCTAAAAATCACCTCATTTTACCTTCTCTCGATCAGACACTTAGAAAAAAAACTGAAAGAAAAAAAAAAAAATTTGGATTTTTTCTAAGTACAAAATCGAGAGAGGCTAAAAATCACCTCTTTTTACCTTCTCTCGATCAGACACTTAGAAAAAAAACGGAAAAAAAAAAAACATTTTGGATTTTTTCTAAGTACAAAATCGAGAGAGGCTAAAAATCAGCTCTTTTTACCTTCTCTCGATCAGACACTTAGAAAAAAAACGGAAAAAAAAAAAAAAAAATTGGATTTTTCTAAGTACAAAATCGAGAGAGGCTGAAAATCACCTCATTTTACCTTCTCTCGATCAGACACTTAGAAAAAAAAACTGAAAAAAAAAAAAAAAAATTGGGATTTTTTCTAAGTACAAAATCGAGAGAGGCTAAAAATCACCTCATTTTACCTTCTCTCGATCAGACACTTAGAAAAAAAACTGAAAAAAAAAAAAAATGTTGGGATTTTTTCTAAGTACAAAATCGAGAGAGGCTAAAAATCACCTCTTTTTACCTTCTCTCGATCAGACACTTAGAAAAAAAACTGAAAAAAAAAAAAAAAAAATGGGATTTTTTCTAAGTACAAAATCGAGAGAGGCTAAAAATCACCTCATTTTACCTTCTCTCGATCAGACACTTAGAAAAAAAACGGGAAAAAAAAAAAAAATTGGTTTTTTTCTAAGTACAAATCGAGAGAGGCTAAAAATCACCTCATTTTACCTTCTCTCGATCAGACACTTAGAAAAAAAACGGAAAAAAAAAAAAAAAAATTGGATTTTTTCTAAGTACAAAATTGAGAGAGGCTAAAAATCACCTCATTTTACCTTCTCTCGATCAGACACTTAGAAAAAAAACGGGAAAAAAAAAATAATAAATTTGGATTTTTTCTAAGTACAAAATCGAGAGAGGCTAAAAATCACCTCATTTTACCTTCTCTCGATCGGACACTTAGAAAAAAAACGGAAAAAAAAAAAAAAAAAGTGGATTTTTTCTAAGTACAAAATCGAGAGAGGCTAAAAATCACCTCTTTTTACCTTCTCTCGATCAGACACTTAGAAAAAAAACGGAAAAAAAAAAAAAAAATTGGATTTTTTCCAAGTACAAAATCGAGAGAGGCTGAAAATCACCTCATTTTACCTTCTCTCGATCAGACACTTAGAAAAAAAAACTGAAAAAAAAAAAAAAAATGTGGGATTTTTTCTAAGTACAAAATCGAGAGAGGCTAAAAATCACCTCATTTTACCTTCTCTCGATCAGAAGTTAGAAAAAAAACGGAAAAAAATATATATATATTTGGATTTTTTTAAGTACAAAATCGAGAGAGGCTAAAAATCACCTCATTTTACCTTCTCTCGATCAGACACTTAGAAAAAAAACTGAAAAAAAAAAAAAAAAATTTGGATTTTTTCTAAGTACAAAATCGAGAGAGGCTAAAAATCACCTCATCTTACCTTCTCTCGATCAGACACTTAGAAAAAAAAAGGAAAAAAAATAATAAAAATTTTGGATTTTTTCGAAGTACAAAATCGAGAGAGGCTAAAAATCACCTCATTTTACCTTCTCTCGATCAGACACTTAGAAAAAATACTGAAAAAAAATAAAATTTTGGATTTTTTCTAAGTACAAAATCGAGAGAGGCTAAAAATCACCTCTTTTTACCTTCTCTCGATCAGACACTTAGAAAAAAAACGGAAAAAAAAAAAAAAATTGGATTTTTTTAAGTACAAAATCCAGAGAGGCTAAAAATCACCTCATTTTACCTTCTCTCGATCAGACACTTAGAAAAAAAACGGAAAAAAAAAAAAAAAAAAAATTGGATTTTTTCTAAGTACAAAATCGAGAGAGGCTAAAAATCACCTCATTTTACCTTCTCTCGATCAGACACTTAGAAAAAAAACGGAAAAAAAAAAAAAAAAAATTGGATTTTTTCTAAGTACAAAATCGAGAGAGGCTAAAAATCACCTCTTTTTACCTTCTCTCGATCAGACACTTAGAAAAAAAACTGAAAAAAAAAAAAATTTTTGGATTTTTTCTAAGTACAAAATCGAGAGAGGCTAAAAATCACCTCATTTTACCTTCTCTCGATCAGACACTTAGAAAAAAAACTAAAAAAAAAAAAAAAAAATTGGGATTTTTTCTAAGTACAAAATCGAGAGAGGCTAAAAATCACCTCATTTTACCTTCTCTCGATCAGACACTTAGAAAAAAAACTGAAAAAAAAAATTAAAAATGTTGGATTTTTTCGAAGTACAAAATCGAGAGAGGCTAAAAATCACCTCATTTTACCTTCTCTCGATCAGACACTTAGAAAAAAAACGGAAAAAAAAAAAAAAAAAAATTGGATTTTTTCTAAGTACAAAATCGAGAGAGGCTAAAAATCACCTCATTTTACCTTCTCTCGATCAGACACTTAGAAAAAAAACGGAAAAAAAAAAAAAAAATTTGGATTTTTTCTAAGTACAAAATCGAGAGAGG
Source organism: Entelurus aequoreus (assembly GCF_033978785.1). Taxonomy (NCBI): domain Eukaryota; kingdom Metazoa; phylum Chordata; class Actinopteri; order Syngnathiformes; family Syngnathidae; genus Entelurus; species Entelurus aequoreus. The sequence continues at coordinate 52,032,081 of NC_084749.1, forward strand.
CTAAAAATCACCTCTTTTTACCTTCTCTCGATCAGACACTTAGAAAAAAAACGGAAAAAAAAAAAACATTTTGGATTTTTTCTAAGTACAAAATCGAGAGAGGCTAAAAATCAGCTCTTTTTACCTTCTCTCGATCAGACACTTAGAAAAAAAACGGAAAAAAAAAAAAAAAAAATTGGATTTTTTCTAAGTACAAAATCGAGAGAGGCTGAAAATCACCTCATTTTACCTTCTCTCGATCAGACACTTAGAAAAAAAAACTGAAAAAAAAAAAAAAAAATTGGGATTTTTTCTAAGTACAAAATCGAGAGAGGCTAAAAATCACCTCATTTTACCTTCTCTCGATCAGACACTTAGAAAAAAAACTGAAAAAAAAAAAAAATGTTGGGATTTTTTCTAAGTACAAAATCGAGAGAGGCTAAAAATCACCTCTTTTTACCTTCTCTCGATCAGACACTTAGAAAAAAAACTGAAAAAAAAAAAAAAAAATGGGATTTTTTCTAAGTACAAAATCGAGAGAGGCTAAAAATCACCTCATTTTACCTTCTCTCGATCAGACACTTAGAAAAAAAACGGGAAAAAAAAAAAAAATTGGTTTTTTTCTAAGTACAAAATCGAGAGAGGCTAAAAATCACCTCATTTTACCTTCTCTCGATCAGACACTTAGAAAAAAAACGGAAAAAAAAAAAAAAAAATTGGATTTTTTCTAAGTACAAAATCGAGAGAGGCTAAAAATCACATCATTTTACCTTCTCTCGATCTGACACTTAGAAAAAAAACGGAAAAAAAAAAAAATAATAATGGATTTTTTCTAAGTACAAAATTGAGAGAGGCTAAAAATCACCTCATTTTACCTTCTCTCGATCAGACACTTAGAAAAAAAACGGGAAAAAAAAAATAATAAATTTGGATTTTTTCTAAGTACAAAATCGAGAGAGGCTAAAAATCACCTCATTTTACCTTCTCTCGATCGGACACTTAGAAAAAAAACGGAAAAAAAAAAAAAAAAAGTGGATTTTTTCTAAGTACAAAATCGAGAGAGGCTAAAAATCACCTCTTTTTACCTTCTCTCGATCAGACACTTAGAAAAAAAACGGAAAAAAAAAAAAAAAAATTGGATTTTTTCTAAGTACAAAATCGAGAGAGGCTGAAAATCACCTCATTTTACCTTCTCTCGATCAGACACTTAGAAAAAAAAACTGAAAAAAAAAAAAAAAATGTGGGATTTTTTCTAAGTACAAAATCGAGAGAGGCTAAAAATCACCTCATTTTACCTTCTCTCGATCAGACAGTTAGAAAAAAAACGGAAAAAAATATATATATATTTGGATTTTTTTAAGTACAAAATCGAGAGAGGCTAAAAATCACCTCATTTTACCTTCTCTCGATCAGACACTTAGAAAAAAAACTGAAAAAAAAAAAAAAAAATTTGGATTTTTTCTAAGTACAAAATCGAGAGAGGCTAAAAATCACCTCATCTTACCTTCTCTCGATCAGACACTTAGAAAAAAAAAGGAAAAAAAATAATAAAAATTTTGGATTTTTTCGAAGTACAAAATCGAGAGAGGCTAAAAATCACCTCATTTTACCTTCTCTCGATCAGACACTTAGAAAAAATACTGAAAAAAAATAAAATTTTGGATTTTTTCTAAGTACAAAATCGAGAGAGGCTAAAAATCACCTCTTTTTACCTTCTCTCGATCAGACACTTAGAAAAAAAAACGGAAAAAAAAAAAAAAAATTGGATTTTTTTAAGTACAAAATCCAGAGAGGCTAAAAATCACCTCATTTTACCTTCTCTCGATCAGACACTTAGAAAAAAAACGGAAAAAAAAAAAAAAAAAAAATTGGATTTTTTCTAAGTACAAAATCGAGAGAGGCTAAAAATCACCTCATTTTACCTTCTCTCGATCAGACACTTAGAAAAAAAACGGAAAAAAAAAAAAAAAAAATTGGATTTTTTCTAAGTACAAAATCGAGAGAGGCTAAAAATCACCTCTTTTTACCTTCTCTCGATCAGACACTTAGAAAAAAAACTGAAAAAAAAAAAAATTTTTGGATTTTTTCTAAGTACAAAATCGAGAGAGGCTAAAAATCACCTCATTTTACCTTCTCTCGATCAGACACTTAGAAAAAAAACTAAAAAAAAAAAAAAAAAATTGGGATTTTTTCTAAGTACAAAATCGAGAGAGGCTAAAAATCACCTCATTTTACCTTCTCTCGATCAGACACTTAGAAAAAAAACTGAAAAAAAAAATTAAAAATGTTGGATTTTTTCGAAGTACAAAATCGAGAGAGGCTAAAAATCACCTCATTTTACCTTCTCTCGATCAGACACTTAGAAAAAAAACGGAAAAAAAAAAAAAAAAAAATTGGATTTTTTCTAAGTACAAAATCGAGAGAGGCTAAAAATCACCTCATTTTACCTTCTCTCGATCAGACACTTAGAAAAAAAACGGAAAAAAAAAAAAAAAAAAATTGGATTTTTTTCTAAGTACAAAATCGAGAGAGGCTAAAAATCACCTCATTTTACCTTCTCTCGATCAGACACTTAGAAAAAAAACTGAAAAAAAAAAAAAAAAATTGGGATTTTTTCTAAGTACAAAATCGAGAGAGGCTAAAAATCACCTCTTTTTACCTTCTCTCGATCAGACACTTAGAAAAAAAACGGAAAAAAAAAAAACATTTTGGATTTTTTCTAAGTACAAAATCGAGAGAGGCTAAAAATCAGCTCTTTTTACCTTCTCTCGATCAGACACTTAGAAAAAAAACGGAAAAAAAAAAAAAAAAATTGGATTTTTTCTAAGTACAAAATCGAGAGAGGCTGAAAATCACCTCATTTTACCTTCTCTCGATCAGACACTTAGAAAAAAAAACTGAAAAAAAAAAAAAAAAAATTGGGATTTTTTCTAAGTACAAAATCGAGAGAGGCTAAAAATCACCTCATTTTACCTTCTCTCGATCAGACACTTAGAAAAAAAACTGAAAAAAAAAAAAATGTTGGGATTTTTTCTTAGTACAAAATCGAGAGAGGCTAAAAATCACCTCTTTTTACCTTCTCTCGATCAGACACTTAGAAAAAAAACTGAAAAAAAAAAAAAAAAAATTGGGATTTTTTCTAAGTACAAAATCGAGAGAGGCTAAAAATCACCTCATTTTACCTTCTCTCGATCAGACACTTAGAAAAAAAACGGGAAAAAAAAAAAAAAATTGGTTTTTTTCTAAGTACAAAATCGAGAGAGGCTAAAAATCACCTCATTTTACCTTCTCTCGATCAGACACTTAGAAAAAAAACGGAAAAAAAAAAAAAAAAAATGGATTTTTTCTAAGTACAAAATCGAGAGAGGCTAAAAATCACATCATTTTACCTTCTCTCGATCTGACACTTAGAAAAAAAACGGAAAAAAAAAAAAATAATAATGGATTTTTTCTAAGTACAAAATTGAGAGAGGCTAAAAATCACCTCATTTTACCTTCTCTCGATCAGACACTTAGAAAAAAAACGGGAAAAAAAAATAAATAAATTTGGATTTTTTCTAAGTACAAAATCGAGAGAGGCTAAAAATCACCTCATTTTACCTTCTCTCGATCGGACACTTAGAAAAAAAACGGAAAAAAAAAAAAAAATGTGGATTTTTTCTAAGTACAAAATCGAGAGAGGCTAAAAATCACCTCTTTTTACCTTCTCTCGATCAGACACTTAGAAAAAAACCGGAAAAAAAAAAAAAAATTTGGATTTTTTCTAAGTACAAAATCGAGAGAGGCTAAAAATCACCTCTTTTTACCTTCTCTCGATCAAACACTTAGAAAAAAAACGGAAAAAAAAAAAAAAAAAATTGAATTTTTTCTAAGTACAAAATCGAGAGAGGCTGAAAATCACCTCATTTTACCTTCTCTCGATCAGACACTTAGAAAAAAAAACTGAAAAAAAAAAAAAAAATGTGGGATTTTTTCTAAGTACAAAATCGAGAGAGGCTAAAAATCACCTCATTTTACCTTCTCTCGATCAGACAGTTAGAAAAAAAACGGAAAAAAAAATATATATATTTGGATTTTTTTAAGTACAAAATCGAGAGAGGCTAAAAATCACCTCATTTTACCTTCTCTCGATCAGACACTTAGAAAAAAAACTGAAAAAAAAAAAAATAAAATTTGGATTTTTTCTAAGTACAAAATCGAGAGAGGCTAAAAATCACCTCATTTTACCTTCTCTCGATCAGACACTTAGAAAAAAAACGGAAAAAAAAAAAACATTTTGGATTTTTTCTAAGTACAAAATCGAGAGAGGCTGAAAATCACCTCATTTTACCTTCTCTCGATCAGACACTTAGAAAAAAAAACTGAAAAAAAAAAAAAAAATGTGGGATTTTTTCTAAGTACAAAATCGAGAGAGGCTAAAAATCACCTCATTTTACCTTCTCTCGATCAGACAGTTAGAAAAAAAACGGAAAAAAATATATATATATTTGGATTTTTTTAAGTACAAAATCGAGAGAGGCTAAAAATCACCTCATTTTACCTTCTCTCGATCAGACACTTAGAAAAAAAACTGAAAAAAAAAAAAAAAAATTTGGATTTTTTCTAAGTACAAAATCGAGAGAGGCTAAAAATCACCTCATCTTACCTTCTCTCGATCAGACACTTAGAAAAAAAAAGGAAAAAAAATAATAAAAATTTTGGATTTTTTCGAAGTACAAAATCGAGAGAGGCTAAAAATCACCTCATTTTACCTTCTCTCGATCAGACACTTAGAAAAAATACTGAAAAAAAATAAAATTTTGGATTTTTTCTAAGTACAAAATCGAGAGAGGCTAAAAATCACCTCTTTTTACCTTCTCTCGATCAGACACTTAGAAAAAAAACGGAAAAAAAAAAAAAAATTGGATTTTTTTAAGTACAAAATCGAGAGAGGCTAAAAATCACCTCATTTTACCTTCTCTCGATCAGACACTTAGAAAAAAAACGGAAAAAAAAAAAAAAAAAAAAATTGGATTTTTTCTAAGTACAAAATCGAGAGAGGCTAAAAATCACCTCATTTTACCTTCTCTCGATCAGACACTTAGAAAAAAAACGGAAAAAAAAAAAAAAAATTTGGATTTTTTCTAAGTACAAAATCGAGAGAGGCTAAAAATCACCTCTTTTTACCTTCTCTCGATCAGACACTTAGAAAAAAAACTGAAAAAAAAAAAAAAATTTGGATTTTTTCTAAGTAAAAAATCGAGAGAGGCTAAAAATCACCTCTTTTACCTTCTCTCGATCAGACACTTAGAAAAAAAACGGAAAAAAAAAAAATAAAATTTGGATTTTTTCTAAGTACAAAATCGAGAGAGGCTAAAAATCACCTCATTTTACTTTCTCTTGATCAGACACTAAGAAAAAAAACGGAAAAAAAAAAAAAAAAAAATTGGATTTTTTCTAAGTACAAAATCGAGAGAGGCTAAAAATCACCTCATTTTACCTTCTCTCGATCAGACACTTAGAAAAAAAACTAAAAAAAAAAAAAAAAATTGGGATTTTTTCTAAGTACAAAATCGAGAGAGGCTAAAAATCACCTCATTTTACCTTATCTCGATCAGACACTTAGAAAAAAAACTGGAAAAAAAAATTAAAAATTTTGGATTTTTTCGAAGTACAAAATCGAGAGAGGCTAAAAATCACCTCATTTTACCTTCTCTCGATCAGACACTTAGAAAAAAAACGGAAAAAAAAAAAAAAAAAAAATTGGATTTTTTTAAGTACAAAATCGAGAGAGGCTAAAAATCACCTCATTTTACCTTCTCTCGATCAGACACTTAGAAAAAAAACGGAAAAAAAAAAAAAAAAAAATTGGATTTTTTCTAAGTACAAAATCGAGAGAGGCTAAAAATCACCTCATTTTACCTTCTCTCGATCAGACACTTAGAAAAAAAACTGAAAAAAAAAAAAAAAAATTTGGATTTTTTCTAAGTACAAAATCGAGAGAGGCTAAAAATCACCTCTTTTTACCTTCTCTCGATCAGACACTTAGAAAAAAAACGGAAAAAAAAAAAAACATTTTGGATTTTTTCTAAGTACAAAATCGAGAGAGGCTAAAAATCAGCTCTTTTTACCTTCTCTCGATCAGACACTTAGAAAAAAAACGGAAAAAAAAAAAAAAAAATTGGATTTTTTCTAAGTACAAAATCGAGAGAGGCTGAAAATCACCTCATTTTACCTTCTCTCGATCAGACACTTAGAAAAAAAAACTGAAAAAAAAAAAAAAAAAATTGGGATTTTTTCTAAGTACAAAATCGAGAGAGGCTAAAAATCACCTAATTTTACCTTCTCTCGATCAGACACTTAGAAAAAAAACTGAAAAAAAAAAAAATTTTGGGATTTTTTCTAAGTACAAAATCGAGAGAGGCTAAAAATCACCTCTTTTTACCTTCTCTCGATCAGACACTTAGAAAAAAAACTGAAAAAAAAAAAAAAAAAAATTGGGATTTTTTCTAAGTACAAAATCGAGGGAGGCTAAAAATCACCTCATTTTACCTTCTCTCGATCAGACACTTAGAAAAAAAACGGGAAAAAAAAAAAAAAATTGGTTTTTTTCTAAGTACAAAATCGAGAGAGGCTAAAAATCACCTCATTTTACCTTCTCTCGATCAGACACTTAGAAAAAAAACGGAAAAAAAAAAAAAAAAATGGATTTTTTTCTAAGTACAAAATCGAGAGAGGCTAAAAATCACATCATTTTACCTTCTCTCGATCTGACACTTAGAAAAAAAACGGAAAAAAAAAAAAATAATAATGGATTTTTTCTAAGTACAAAATTGAGAGAGGCTAAAAATCACCTCATTTTACCTTCTCTCGATCAGACACTTAGAAAAAAAACGGGAAAAAAAAATAAATAAATTTGGATTTTTTCTAAGTACAAAATCGAGAGAGGCTAAAAATCACCTCATTTTACCTTCTCTCGATCGGACACTTAGAAAAAAAACGGAAAAAAAAAAAAAAAAAGTGGATTTTTTCTAAGTACAAAATCGAGAGAGGCTAAAAATCACCTCTTTTTACCTTCTCTCGATCAGACACTTAGAAAAAAACCGGAAAAAAAAAAAAAATTTGGATTTTTTCTAAGTACAAAATCGAGAGAGGCTAAAAATCACCTCTTTTTACCTTCTCTCGATCAAACACTTAGAAAAAAAACGGAAAAAAAAATAAAAAAATTGAATTTTTTCTAAGTACAAAATCGAGAGAGGCTGAAAATCACCTCATTTTACCTTCTCTCGATCAGACACTTAGAAAAAAAAACTGAAAAAAAAAAAAAAAATGTGGGATTTTTTCTAAGTACAAAATCGAGAGAGGCTAAAAATCACCTCATTTTACCTTCTCTCGATCAGACAGTTAGAAAAAAAACGGAAAAAAATATATATATATTTGGATTTTTTTAAGTACAAAATCGAGAGAGGCTAAAAATCACCTCATTTTACCTTCTCTCGATCAGACACTTAGAAAAAAAACTGAAAAAAAAATAAATAAAATTTGGATTTTTTCTAAGTACAAAATCGAGAGAGGCTAAAAATCACCTCATCTTACCTTCTCTCGATCAGACACTTAGAAAAAAAAAAAGGAAAAAAAATAATAAAAATTTTGGATTTTTTCGAAGTACAAAATCGAGAGAGGTTAAAAATCACCTCATTTTACGTTCTCTCGATCAGACACTTAGAAAAAATACTGAAAAAAAAATAAAATTTTGGATTTTTTCTAAGTACAAAATCGAGAGAGGCTAAAAATCACCTCTTTTTACCTTCTCTCGATCAGACACTTAGAAAAAAAACGGAAAAAAAAAAAAAATTGGATTTTTTTAAGTACAAAATCGAGAGAGGCTAAAAATCACCTCATTTTACCTTCTCTCGATCAGACACTTAGAAAAAAAACGGAAAAAAAAAAAAAAAAAAAATTTGATTTTTTCTAAGTACAAAATCGAGAGAGGCTAAAAATCACCTCATTTTACCTTCTCTCGATCAGACACTAAGAAAAAAAACGGAAAAAAAAAAAAAAACATTTGGATTTTTTCTAAGTACAAAATCGAGAGAGGCTAAAAATCACCTCTTTTTACCTTCTCTCGATCAGACACTTAGAAAAAAAACTGAAAAAAAAAAAAAAATTTTGGATTTTTTCTAAGTACAAAATCGAGAGAGGCTAAAAATCACCTCATTTTACCTTCTCTCGATCAGACACTTAGGAAAAAAACTGAAAAAAAAAAAAAAAAAATTGGATTTTTTCTAAGTAAAAAATCGAGAGAGGCTAAAAATCACCTCTTTTACCTTCTCTCGATCAGACACTTAGAAAAAAAACGGAAAAAAAAAAAAAAAAATTTGGATTTTTTCTAAGTACAAAATCGAGAGAGGCTAAAAATCACCTCATTTTACCTTCTCTCGATCAGACACTTAGAAAAAAAACGGAAAAAAAAAAAAAAAAATTGGATTTTTTCTAAGTACAAAATCGAGAGAGGCTAAAAATCACCTCATTTTACCTTCTCTCGATCAGACACTTAGAAAAAAAACTAAAAAAAAAAAAAAAAAATTGGGATTTTTTCTAAGTACAAAATCGAGAGAGGCTAAAAATCACCTCTTTTTACCTTCTCTCGATCAGACACTTAGAAAAAAAACGGGAAAAAAAAAAAAAAATTTGGATTTTTTCTAAGTACAAAATCGAGAGAGGCTAAAAATCACCTCATTTTACCTTCTCTCGATCAGACACTTAGAAAAAAAACTGAAAAAAAAAATTAAAAATTTTGGATTTTTTCGAAGTACAAAATCGAGAGAGGCTAAAAATCACCTCATTTTACCTTCTCTCGATCAGACACTTAGAAAAAATACTGAAAAAAAAATAAAAAATGTTGGATTTTTTCTTAGTACAAAATCGAGAGAGGCTAAAAATCACCTCTTTTTACCTTCTCTCGATCAGACACTTAGAAAAAAAACGGAAAAAAATATATATATATTTGGATTTTTTTAAGTACAAAATCGAGAGAGGCTAAAAATCACCTCATTTTACCTTCTCTCGATCAGACACTTAGAAAAAAAACGGGAAAAAAAAAAAAAAATTTGGATTTTTTCTAAGTACAAAATCGAGAGAGGCTAAAAATCACCTCATTTTACCTTCTCTCGATCAGACACTTAGAAAAAAAACTGAAAAAAAAAATTAAAAATTTTGGATTTTTTCGAAGTACAAAATCGAGAGAGGCTAAAAATCACCTCATTTTACCTTCTCTCGATCAGACACTTAGAAAAAATACTGAAAAAAAAATAAAAAATGTTGGATTTTTTCTTAGTACAAAATCGAGAGAGGCTAAAAATCACCTCTTTTTACCTTCTCTCGATCAGACACTTAGAAAAAAAACGGAAAAAAATATATATATATTTGGATTTTTTTAAGTACAAAATCGAGAGAGGCTAAAAATCACCTCATTTTACCTTCTCTCGATCAGACACTTAGAAAAAAAACGGAAAAAAAAAAAAAAAAATTGGATTTTTTCTAAGTACAAAATCGAGAGAGGCTAAAAATCACCTCATTTTACCTTCTCTCGATCAGACACTTAGAAAAAAAACTAAAAAAAAAAAAAAAAAATTGGGATTTTTTCTAAGTACAAAATCGAGAGAGGCTAAAAATCACCTCTTTTTACCTTCTCTCGATCAGACACTTAGAAAAAAAACGGGAAAAAAAAAAAAAAAAAAGGATTTTTTCTAAGTACAAAATCGAGAGAGGCTAAAAATCACCTCATTTTACCTTCTCTCGATCAGACACTTAGAAAAAAAACTGAAAAAAAAAATTAAAAATTTTGGATTTTTTCGAAGTACAAAATCGAGAGAAGCTAAAAATCACCTCATTTTACCTTCTCTCGATCAGACACTTAGAAAAAATACTGAAAAAAAAATAAAAAATGTTGGATTTTTTCTTAGTACAAAATCGAGAGAGGCTAAAAATCACCTCTTTTTACCTTCTCTCGATCAGACACTTAGAAAAAAAACGGAAAAAAATATATATATATTTGGATTTTTTTAAGTACAAAATCGAGAGAGGCTAAAAATCACCTCATTTTACCTTCTCTCGATCAGACACTTAGAAAAAGAACTGGAAAAAAAAAAAAAAAATTTGGATTTTTTCTAAGTACAAAATCGAGAGAGGCTAAAAATCACCTCATTTTACCTTCTCTCGATCAGACACTTAGAAAAAAAACGGAAAAAAATAATAAAAATTTTGGATTTTTTCGAAGTACAAAATCGAGAGAGGCTAAAAATCACCTCATTTTACCTTCTCTCGATCAGACACTTAGAAAAAATACTGAAAAAAAAATACAATTTTGGATTTTTTCTAAGTACAAAATCGAGAGAGGCTAAAAATCACCTCATTTTACCTTCTCTCGATCAGACACTTAGAAAAAAAACGGAAAAAAAAAAAAAAAATTGGATTTTTTCTAAGTACAAAATCGAGAGAGGCTAAAAATCACCTCATTTTACCTTCTCTCGATCAGACACTTAGAAAAAAAACTGAAAAAAAAAAAAAAAAAATTGGATTTTTTCTAAGTACAAAATCGAGAGAGGCTAAAAATCACCTCATTTTACCTTCTCTCGATCAGACACTTAGAAAAAAAACGGGAAAAAAAATAAAAACATTTTGGATTTTTTCTAAGTACAAAATCGAGAGAGGCTAAAAATCACCTCATTTTACCTTCTCTCGATCAGACACTTAGAAAAAAAACTGAAAAAAAAAAAAAAAAAATTGGATTTTTTCTAAGTACAAAATCGAGAGAGGCTAAAAATCACCTCTTTTTACCTTCTCTCGATCAGACACTTAGAAAAAAAACGGAAAAAAAAAAAAATTGGATTTTTTTAAGTACAAAATCGAGAGAGGCTAAAAATCACCTCATTTTACCTTCTCTCGATCAGACACTTAGAAAAAAAACGGAAAAAAAAAAAAAAAAAAAAATTGATTTTTTCTAAGTACAAAATCGAGAGAGGCTAAAAATCACCTCATTTTACCTTCTCTCGATCAGACACTTAGAAAAAAAACGGAAAAAAAAAAAAAAACATTTGGATTTTTTCTAAGTACAAAATCGAGAGAGGCTAAAAATCACCTCTTTTTACCTTCTCTCGATCAGACACTTAGAAAAAAAACTGAAAAAAAAAAAAAATTTTGGATTTTTTCTAAGTACAAAATCGAGAGAGGCTAAAAATCACCTCATTTTACCTTCTCTCGATCAGACACTTAGGAAAAAAACTGAAAAAAAAAAAAAAAAATTTGGATTTTTTCTAAGTAAAAAATCGAGAGAGGCTAAAAATCACCTCTTTTACCTTCTCTCGATCAGACACTTAGAAAAAAAACGGAAAAAAAAAAAAAAAAAATTGGATTTTTTCTAAGTACAAAATCGAGAGAGGCTAAAAATCACCTCATTTTACCTTCTCTCGATCAGACACTTAGAAAAAAAACGGAAAAAAAAAAAAAAAAATTGGATTTTTTCTAAGTACAAAATCGAGAGAGGCTAAAAATCACCTCATTTTACCTTCTCTCGATCAGACACTTAGAAAAAAAACTAAAAAAAAAAAAAAAAAATTGGGATTTTTTCTAAGTACAAAATCGAGAGAGGCTAAAAATCACCTCTTTTTACCTTCTCTCGATCACACACTTAGAAAAAAAACGGGAAAAAAAAAAAAAAATTTGGATTTTTTCTAAGTACAAAATCGAGAGAGGCTAAAAATCACCTCATTTTACCTTCTCTCGATCAGACACTTAGAAAAAAAACTGAAAAAAAAAATTAAAAATTTTGGATTTTTTCGAAGTACAAAATCGAGAGAGGCTAAAAATCACCTCATTTTACCTTCTCTCGATCAGACACTTAGAAAAAATACTGAAAAAAAAATAAAAAATGTTGGATTTTTTCTTAGTACAAAATCGAGAGAGGCTAAAAATCACCTCTTTTTACCTTCTCTCGATCAGACACTTAGAAAAAAAACGGAAAAAAATATATATATATTTGGATTTTTTTAAGTACAAAATCGAGAGAGGCTAAAAATCACCTCATTTTACCTTCTCTCGATCAGACACTTAGAAAAAAAACGGGAAAAAAAAAAAAAAATTTGGATTTTTTCTAAGTACAAAATCGAGAGAGGCTAAAAATCACCTCATGTTACCTTCTCTCGATCAGACACTTAGAAAAAAAACTGAAAAAAAAAATTAAAAATTTTGGATTTTTTCGAAGTACAAAATCGAGAGAGGCTAAAAATCACCTCATTTTACCTTCTCTCGATCAGACACTTAGAAAAAATACTGAAAAAAAAATAAAAAATGTTGGATTTTTTCTTAGTACAAAATCGAGAGAGGCTAAAAATCACCTCTTTTTACCTTCTCTCGATCAGACACTTAGAAAAAAAACGGAAAAAAATATATATATATTTGGATTTTTTTAAGTACAAAATCGAGAGAGGCTAAAAATCACCTCATTTTACCTTCTCTCGATCAGACACTTAGAAAAAAAACGGAAAAAAAAAAAAAAAAATTGGATTTTTTCTAAGTACAAAATCGAGAGAGGCTAAAAATCACCTCATTTTACCTTCTCTCGATCAGACACTTAGAAAAAAAACTAAAAAAAAAAAAAAAAAATTGGGATTTTTTCTAAGTACAAAATCGAGAGAGGCTAAAAATCACCTCTTTTTACCTTCTCTCGATCAGACACTTAGAAAAAAAACGGGAAAAAAAAAAAAAAATTTGGATTTTTTCTAAGTACAAAATCGAGAGAGGCTAAAAATCACCTCATTTTACCTTCTCTCGATCAGACACTTAGAAAAAAAACTGAAAAAAAAAATTAAAAATTTTGGATTTTTTCGAAGTACAAAATCGAGAGAGGCTAAAAATCACCTCATTTTACCTTCTCTCGATCAGACACTTAGAAAAAATACTGAAAAAAAAATAAAAAATGTTGGATTTTTTCTTAGTACAAAATCGAGAGAGGCTAAAAATCACCTCTTTTTACCTTCTCTCGATCAGACACTTAGAAAAAAAACGGGAAAAAAAATATATATATTTGGATTTTTTTAAGTACAAAATCGAGAGAGGCTAAAAATCACCTCATTTTACCTTCTCTCGATCAGACACTTAGAAAAAAAACTGGAAAAAAAAAAAATAAATTTGGATTTTTTCTAAGTACAAAATCGAGAGAGGTTAAAAATCACCTCATTTTACCTTCTCTCGATCAGACACTTAGAAAAAAAACGGAAAAAAATAATAAAAATTTTGGATTTTTTCGAAGTACAAAATCGAGAGAGGCTAAAAATCACCTCATTTTACCTTCTCTCGATCAGACACTTAGAAAAAATACTGAAAAAAAAATACAATTTTGGATTTTTTCTAAGTACAAAATCGAGAGAGGCTAAAAATCACCTCATTTTACCTTCTCTCGATCAGACACTTAGAAAAAAAACGGAAAAAAAAAAAAAAAAATTGGATTTTTTCTAAGTACAAAATCGAGAGAGGCTAAAAATCACCTCATTTTACCTTCTCTCGATCAGACACTTAGAAAAAAAACTGAAAAAAAAAAAAAAAAAATTGGATTTTTTCTAAGTACAAAATCGAGAGAGGCTAAAAATCACCTCATTTTACCTTCTCTCGATCAGACACTTAGAAAAAAAACGGAAAAAAAAATAAAAACATTTTGGATTTTTTCTAAGTACAAAATCGAGAGAGGCTAAAAATCACCTCATTTTACCTTCTCTCGATCAGACACTTAGAAAAAAAACTGAAAAAAAAAAAAAAAAAATTGGATTTTTTCTAAGTACAAAATCGAGAGAGGCTAAAAATCACCTCTTTTTACCTTCTCTCGATCAGACACTTAGAAAAAAAACTGAAAAAAAATTAAAAAAAATTGGATTTTTTTTAAGTACAAAATCGAGAGAGGCTAAAAATCACCTCTTTTTACCTTCTCTCGATCAGACACTTAGAAAAAAAACGGAAAAAAAAAAAAAAAATTGTATTTTTTCTAAGTACAAAATCGAGAGAGGCTAAAAATCACCTCATTTTACCTTCCCTCGATCAGACACTTAGAAAAAAAAACTGAAAAAAAAAAAAAAAAATTTGGATTTTTTCTGAGTACAAAATCAAGAGAGGCTAAAAATCACCTCTTTTTACCTTCTCTCGATCAGACACTTAGAAAAAAAACGGAAAAAAAAAAAAAAAAATTGGATTTTTTCTAAGTACAAAATCGAGAGAGGCTAAAAATCACCTCTTTTTACCTTCTCTCGATCAGACACTTAGAAAAAAAAACGGAAAAAAAAAAAAAAATTGGGATTTTTTTCTAAGTACAAAATCGAGAGAGGCTAAAAATCACCTCTTTTTACCTTTTCTCGATCAGACACTTAGAAAAAAAACGGAAAAAAAAAAAAAAATTGGATTTTTTCTAAGTACAAAATCGAGAGAGGCTGAAAATCACCTCATTTTACCTTCTCTCGATCAGACACTTAGACAATAAAAAACGGAAAAAAAAAAAAAAAAATTGGGATTTTTTCTAAGTACAAAATCGAGGGAGGATAAAAATCACCTCTTTTTACCTTCTCTCGATCAGACACTTAGAAAAAAAACGGAAAAAAAAAAAAAAAAAAAAAAATGGATTTTTTCTAAGTACAAAATCGAGAGAGGCTAAAAATCACCTCATTTTACCTTCTCTCGATCAGACACTTAGAAAAAAAACGGAAAAAAAAAAAAAATTGGATTTTTTCTAAGTACAAAATCGAGAGAGGCTAAAAATCACCTCATTTTACCTTCTCTCGATCAGACACTTAGAAAAAAAACTGAAAAAAAAAAAAAAAATTTGGATTTTTTCTAAGTACAAAATTGAGAGAGGCTAAAAATCACCTCTTTTTACCTTCTCTCGATCAGACACTTAGAAAAAAAACTGAAAAAAAAAATAAAAAATTTTGGATTTTTTCTATGTACAAAATCGAGAGAGGCTAAAAATCACCTCATTTTACCTTCTCTCGATCAGACACTTAGAGTCCACAAAGCACATGTAGACTGGTTGGGCAAACTCCCATGCACCCTCAAGGATCCTGCGGAGAGTATAGAGCTGGTCCACAGTTCCACGACCAGGACGAAAACCACACTGTTCCTCCTGAATCCGAGGTTCGACTATCCGGCATATTCAGTACACCTGAATAGACCATACCGGGAAGGCTGAGGAGTGTGATCCCACAATAGTTAGAACACACCCTCCGGTTCCCCTTTTTAAAGAGAGGAACCACCACTCCGGTCTGCCAATCCAGAGGTACCGCCCCCGATGTCCACGCGATGCTGCAGAGTCTTGTCAACCAAGACAGCCCCACAGCATACAGAGTCTTAAGGAACTTGGGGCGGATCTCATCCACCCCCGGGGCCTTGCCACCGAGGAGCTTTTTAACTACCTCAGCAACCTCAGCCCCAGAAATAGGAGAGCCCACCACAGATTCCCCAGGCACTGCTTCCTCATAGGAAGACGTGTTGGTGGGATTGAGGAGGTCTTCGATGTATTCCCTCCACCGATCCACAACATCCGCAGTCGAGGTCAGCAGAACACCATCCTCACCATACACGGTGTTGATAGTGCACTGCTTCCCCTTCGTGAGGTGGCGGATGGTGGTCCAGAATCGCTTCGAAGCCGTCCGGAAGTTGTTTTCCATGGCTACCCCGAACTCCTCCCATGTCCGAGTTTTTGCCTCCGCGACCGCTGAAGCCGCACACCGCTTGGCCTGTCGGTACCTGTCCTGCCTCAGGAGTCCTATGAGCCAAAAGAACCCGATAGGACTCCTTCTTCAGCTTGACGGCATCCCTCACCGCCGGTGTCCACCAACGGGTTCTAGGATTACCGCCACGACAGGCACCAACTACCTTGCGGCCACAGCTCCAATCAGCCGCCTCGACAATAGAGGCGCGGAACATGGTCCACTCGGACTCAATGTCCAGCACCTCCCTCGTGACATGTTCAAAGTTCTTCCGGAGGTGGGAATTGAAACTCTCTCTGACAGGAGACTCTGCCAGACGTTCCCAGCAAACCCTCACGATGTGTTTGGGCCTGCCGGGTCTGTCCGGCATCCTCCCCCACCATCGCAGCCAACTCACCACCAGGTGGTGATCGGTAGAAAGCTCCGCCCCTCTCTTCACCCGAGTGTCCAAAACATGAGGCCACAAATCCGACGACACAACTACAAAGTCGATCAGGGAACTGCGGCCTGGGGTGTCCTGGTGCCAAGTGCACATATGGACACCCTTATGTTTGAACATGGTGTTCGTTATGGACAATCTGTAATGGGCACAAAAGTCCAATATCAAAACACCACTTGGGTTCAGATCCAGGCGGCCATTCTTCCCAGTCATGCCTCTCCAGGTTTCACTGTCGCTGCCAACATGAGCGTTGAAGTCCCCAGTAGAACGAGGGAATCACCCGGGGGAGCACTCTCAAGTATCCAAAAAGGGTGGGTACTCTGAGCTGCTGCTTGGCGCGTAAGCGCAAACAACAGTCAGGACTCGTCCCGCCACCCGAAGGCGAAGGGAAGCTACTCTCTCGTCCACTGGGTTGAACTCCAACGTGCAGGCTCTGAGCCGGGGGGCAACAAGAATTGCCACCCCAGCCCGTCGCCTCTCACTGCGTGCAACGCCGGAGTGGAAGACTGGAATATTCTTGATTGCTAAAACAAAGTAGATGTGGGAAATATCGCTCAAAGGAAGACATGAAACTGCTACAGGAAAATACCAAAAAAAGAGAAAAAGCCACCAAAATAGGAGCGCAAGACAAGAAGTAAAACACTACACACAGGAAAACAGCAAAAAAGTCCAAAAGAGTTAGGGTGTGATGTGACAGGTGGTGACAGTACACCTACTTTGAGACAAGAGCTATAGTGGTGGTTATGTTTTACAGTCATATCCAACAATTGCGACAACGACTTTTTACTGTCAACTGAGTTTTGTTTTTGAATGATTTGTGCTGGTGGTGAGCCTCCGCATTTTTTTCAACGCCAAAAATGTGCCTTGGCTGAAAAAAGGTTGAAAAACACTGACTTAGGAGACTGCCTCAATCCTTGGACTGCTTTTGTCCCGAAAACCAAAGAATTTTGAAGTATTCTACAAAGTGTAGACACTGAGGAGGTGGTGGTCCACTGGTGGGGTTACCAGTACCACGCTCAGATGGCGTCTCAGTCACTTCATTTTTGGTCCCGAACACAAAGAGGATGATCAAGAAGTTCTAGAAGCCGAGTGACGGATGCAGTTTCATTGTGACACTATGTGGACGACATCCACGTTGCGTTGTGTGCTTTCAACTTGCTTCATTAAAATGATGTTAAAAAAGAAAATTGTAGTCGACTAAAATGACAGTAAATGTTATCCATTAAAATATAAAGTACAACACACCTTTCAAGTTGTCTTTGAAACCACTTTTATGAAGGTTGTTGCACAGCATCGTCAACAAACTCAATTCAAAAGCAGACCTGCACTTTATCCACACATGTATGACGTCACTCACCTTATTAGGTGTTATTATGTTCAATAACATGACTAAAATGGTCACATGAAGTCATATTTACTCAATAACACAGCTATTATATTTGTCTTTTCTCACTGAGGGCGGACGCTCCCCTTTCCTCTCCCTTATCTCTCCTGCTTGCTTCTTTGTCTTGTCTTAACTTTCTTCTTGCCTCTTTTTGCACTGCTCTCCAAATCTAAACATTGGAACTACTTAACTGGCCTCAACCAAATGGACAAGATCTTGGGTTTGGGGGAACCTGCTTGTCGTGACGGAGTGCTTGTTGCTGGACACGCCACGGACTCTTGGGAGTTGGAGTCTGGCGACCCTTTTCAGTGGAGGTCGTGAAGATATCTAGCTATTGGCAATGATGACACCAGGACATCTGCTGATTGGAGTAAGTGTTGCTCTGGTTTGTCCACAAATTGGAAGTTGCTGGCAGTCTTCAAAGTAGCCCAAAGCTGCCACGAATGATTGGAGGATGCGAGAAGAACTGTGGACACTCTTGTGATTTGGATAACATCGGACTGTCTGCCCCGCAGGATTTTTGAGGAGCAGTCATAGACAATTTAGAGTGAAAAGCACATTTTATTTTCACTGGTATACACAACATTCTAACTTGGATTGTTTCCCTGGATTGGAGACTCTCCCGAAGGACAGTGCGGCAAAGACACAACAAACTCCCTTCTTGTCTCTCATGGACACACACCTGTTGTTGTTGACTTTGGACTTATCGGCTGCGCGACATCAAGGCTGCGGAACAGAGACACACTGCAGGCTTACACACAAACACATGCATCCACAAAAAATATATACGCTACACACACATACCCCACCCCCCAACCAACGCCCTCGACGCAAATCCCATAGGGGTGATGGAAGGATGGTCAGCGCCGAGAGCTGCGGCCTACCACCATGACACCGCACTCCCTCCCCTCTGTTACCCTAACCCCTCTGCTAGATATCTCAAGATGTACATTGTAATACGTATATGTAGGGATAATACTCGAAACCGGTTTTCCCGGTTGTTCGATAAGAAAAGAACCGAGTCCTCGGACTCGAATCCCTTTTTGAGAACCAGTACCCATTATCGAGACCACTATAGTAAAGAAAAAGAGTTGTTTCTGTATTCAAGTCCCTGGGAACGAATCCCGTCCCGACCAGAAATGGTCCGTGTGACATCACAAGAAATGACGTCACGTAGCTCAGTCATTAGGCGCAGATAGCGAAAGCGGGAAAAACAATGGATGGGAAAAAGCGCTCCAAGGTGTAATAAAGTTCAAAACAAAAGCTATAATCCAATGAATAACTTTACTGAGAGATTTGATATATGACACCGCAGCACATACATATATATACAACATATATGACACTGCAGCACATACATATATATACAACATATATGACACCGCAGCACATACATATATATACAACACTGCAGCACATACATATATATACAACACTGCAGCACATACATATATATACAACACTGCAGCACATACATATATATACAACATATATGACACCGCAGCACATACATATATATACAACATATATGACACCGCAGCACATACATATATATACAACATATATGACACCGCAGCACATACATATATATACAACATATATGACACTGCAGCACATACATATATATACAACATATATGACACCGCAGCACATACATATATATACAACATATATGACACCGCAGCACATACATATATATACAACATATATGACACCGCAGCACATACATATATATACAACATATACAACACCGCAGCACATACATATATATACAACATATATGACACCGCAGCACATACATACATATATATATATATAGTAGATGTAGATGATCATAGTAGATGTAGATGATCATATAGTAGATGTAGATGATCATATAGTAGATGTAGATGATCATATAGTAGATGTAGATGATCATATAGTAGATGTAGATGATCATATAGTAGATGTAGATGATCATATAGTAGATGTAGATGATCATATAGTAGATGTAGATGATCATATAGTAGATGTAGATGATCATAGTAGATGTAGATGATCATATAGTAGATGTAGATGATCATATAGTAGATGTAGATGATCATATAGTAGATGTAGATGATCATATAGTAGATGTAGATGATCATATAGTAGATGTAGATGATCATATAGTAGATGTAGATGATCATATAGTAGATGTAGATAATCATATAGTAGATGTAGATGATCATATAGTAGATGTAGATGATCATATAGTAGATGTAGATGATCATATAGTAGATGTAGATAATCATATAGTAGATGTAGATGATCATATAGTAGATGTAGATGATCATATAGTAGATGTAGATGATCATATAGTAGATGTAGATAATCATATAGTAGATGTAGATGATCATATAGTAGATGTAGATGATCATATAGTAGATGTAGATGATCATATAGTAGATGTAGATGATCATATAGTAGATGTAGATGATCATATAGTAGATGTAGATGATCATATAGTAGATGTAGATGATCATATAGTAGATGTAGATGATCATATAGTAGATGTAGATGATCATATAGTAGATGTAGATGATCATATAGTAGATGTAGATGATCATATAGTAGATGTAGATGATCATATAGTAGATGTAGATGATCATATAGTAGATGTAGATGATCATATAGTAGATGTAGATGATCATATAGTAGATGTAGATGCACATATCGGTTGTTCAGATTTACTTTACAAAAGAGAAGTGTAGGATACTTCTCTTGTTGCCTTACTTGTATTTTGACTTTATTAAATGTATTTATATTATCATTTGGTGCAGCCGGGCCGGAGCAGGAGGGGATAGAAAGAGAAAAAAAGTAAGACAGAGGGGGGATTGTGGGGACAAGAGGGGGATTAGACAGAGAGACAAAAACAACAACAACAACAACAACAACAACAACAGAGCAACATCAGCAAATAGGACATGTACAAATATGATGGTAAAAGTAATAGCAAATAAGCAGTTAGCGAAAATAAAAAAATAATACAGAAATGACAATGAGCATTATTACACTAAAAATGGAGCAATATGAATACCAATAGAAATAGTGCTATTGATAATAAACAATACCAATACTTTACCTTTATTATCAACAATACAATTGTTCAATTGCAACAATACATATACGTCATGATAACTTGAGATACGAAAGAATGCAGAAAAATGGAGGGGAAGAAAGAGAAGCAACCTACATTAACCTTGTAGATTGTTATAGTAACAATAGGTTAAGCTTTGTCAGTGTGCCATGTGTTATACCCAGTTTACCCTAGGGCAACAACGTTAATATATGTTTGATGAAACCTGATTATGTGCATGAGTGTATGTGTGCATATGTACTTGTATATGTACAGTATGTGTATGTGTGCTTGTACAGTGAATGTATATGTACAGTATGTGTATATGTGTGTTTGTACAGTGAATGTATATGTACAGTATGTGTATATGTGTGCTTGTACAGTGAATGTATATGTACAGTATGTGTATATGTGTGTACAGTGAATGTATATGTACAGTATGTGTATATGTGTGTTTGTACAGTGAATGTATATGTACAGTATGTGTATATGTGTGTTTGTACAGTGAATGTATATGTACAGTATGTGTATATGTGTGCTTGTACTGTGAATGTATATGTACAGTATGTGTATATGTGTGTACAATGAATGTATATGTACAGTATGTTTATATGTGTGCATGTACAGTGAATGTATATGTACAGTATGTGTATATGTGTGTACAGCGAATGTATATGTACAGTATGTGTATATGTGTGTTTGAACAGTGAATGTATATGTACAGTATGTGTATATGTGTGTTTGTACAGTGAATGTATATGTACAGTATATGTATGTGTGTGTTTGTACAGTGAATGTATATGTGTAGTATGTGTATGTGTGTGTTTGTACAGTGAGTGTATATGTACAGTATGTGTATATGTATGTATGTACAGTGAATGTATATGTACAGTATGTGTATATGTATGTTTGTACAGTGAGTGTATAAGTACAGTGTGTGTATATGTGTGTTTGTACAGTGAGTGTATATGTACAGTATGTGTATATATATGTTTTTACAGTGAATGTATATGTACAGTATGTGTATACAGTATGTTTGTATAATGAATGTGCGTGTGGATGTACGAACTTTGAGTGTGTAAATATGTACTGTATTTATTTGTATATGTATGTGGGAGCGTAGGTACCTATGTATGTGTGTATGTATGTGTGTGAGTATATGTGAATTTGCATGTACAATACATTTGACTCCCAGTGTGTGCAGGAGCCAGAGTACGGCCCCAGCCTCCCCGAGAGCCCATCCCACAAACAGTAGGTGTGGTGTCCAGGGAACCAGGGGCCACCGCCCCCACGCAGCCAAGCCGGACAGCGACAGGAACCCCAGAGCCTGGCCCACCGCGCCGCCCACAAGGGCCAGCAGCAGGCCGCAGACAGACGCACCCGGCAGAGGACAAGGCACGAGAAAAGCAGGGGGAAGCCAGACCCCAAGCCAGCGAGAGACCACACCCCACACGGACAGAAAGGCGGGACGCCCCGCCCGAGGGGCCCGGAGACCCCCCGCAACCGGACGGGAAGACCGCCCCCACCCAACCGGCAACAGGGCCCCCACGAGCCCCCCCCCCCTCACCCCCGGAGAGCGCGGCGAGGCCAGCCCACGGCCACCCCACCCAAGCCGGCCGCCACAGGACCACCCAGCACGGGGCCACAGGAACCACCCACCCCACCCGCAGGGACCCCAACGATGGAGATGGAACAACAAGCAACCGCCCCGCCGAGCCCCCCCCCTGAAGTAGGGGAATAAATAAATAAAATAAATAAATACATAATAATAATAATAATAATAATAATAATATTAATAAAATATATTTAAAAAAATAAGAATAAGTAAATAATTAAATCTATTTATAAAAAAAATAATAAAAAATAAAAAAAAGAATTAAAAGAAGATGACAGACATGCTGACACACAAGGTCGCTACCCCAACAACTGGCCGACTCGCAGCACCTCGGAATACCCTGCAGCACCAAGCCACCACAGTAGATGCAGGGACCAGACCCAGCAGGCCCCAACCAAGACGGGCACCCGGAAGGGATGGACGGTGGGACCCAGGAGCTCCAGACACGCAGTCTGGATGCAGTAGCCTGAGGCGCCGACCCCCACCCAACAGGCAGGCCCAGAACGTACCCCCAGAAATATAAATACATATATATATACATACACATAAACATACACATGTACACATACACACACATACACATGCATACACATACACATATATATACATACATACATACATACATACATACACACACACACATACATATACACAGTTTTTCAGCCCCGACAACCACCACGCGCGTACCGTTGCAACCAGTCACAACATCAGCCACCCCCCTGCACCAGACCCAGCAGCCACGGGCGCCCACACCACAAACAAACGGCAGCAGAAACAGCAGCCACAACACCCCCAGACAGCCAGCACCACCCAATCAGATCAAAGCGATAAAAAAAAAAACGCGACCGGCAACCACACGCCAACAGGATCACAGAGACCAGCCAGCGCCAGCAAGCCCAAACGCCAACACGCAAACAAGAGACACCAACACCCTCCCCACCCCCACCCCCCCACCAAAAGACCCCACCACCCCAACCCAAACCCGCACAAACACACCACTGCCCAAACAACCGAGACACAGTATCCACACAGTGTGCTCATAACCTCATTCTTAGCTGCCGGGTGGTGACATGCAACAACACTTTTCATGTTCGTCACTCCTGTTGCATGCTGGGTAGTGTAGTTGTTATATTCCTAGCTCATAACATCACATCTTCCCCCCATAAAGAAATAATGTTAACTCAATAAAGTGCATTTCTTTTTTTAGCTTTAACTTTTCATTTTTTAGCATTGTAACCACATTTGCAAACAACTTTTCTCTTCATAGAATGTTCTTTCAATAAAGAAATAAAGTGCAAAAATGTCAAAGCATCATAACAAACAGTTATGTTCCAATAGCAGCAGAAGTGCACTTTTTGGAGAGCTGTATTATTTTCAGTTTTGTGCCCAAGGGACTGATTTTATTTAACACTATATTATTATTTATACAGAGACAGCTTGTTTTTGTGTTATTGTATATATTTGTTTTTCTGAAAAATCCCACTTAATATACTTTGGGTAACAACAGTCAATATTTGTTTATTTTATTTTATTTTTTTAGGGGGGTAACAGTCAATATTTATTTATTTATTAGATTTTACTTATATAATAAAAGTGAGCTTTTGTTCAACCAAATATTGTGTGTTTTTTTCCATGTACAACAACCTATCTGGACTCCATAAGAGAATCCATAAGGAATCGGTTCGATAAGAGGATTCGATAATAGGCTCGAACTCGATCATTTCTTATCAAACATCATCCCTATGTATATGTGCTTTGCTATGGAGGTTTTTTCCCACTCCAGACTATAGGCCCCCTTAAGAGCCCAGTCTAGATTGTATATTTTCACTCATCCTTCCCCAGCGTTGACCTTTTTCCCATCTTTTACGGGGCGCCTTGTGGTGACCCATCAGCGTTCCTGTTCTGTAACCCTGTACACTGTTTGTTTGTTTGTCTCATCTTCAACGGCTTTGTGCTGAAAACAAAGTTTCCTTGTACTTGTGCAATGACAATTAAGACCTACCTACCTACCTATAAATTCAACTTTAATGGTCAAATACCAATAAACGTAGCCAATACTTTATTGCCTCAAATATGAATCTTATCGTTGTTATGTTGATTTTACTTTATTTTTTATTTGAAATATGATTATCTGCATTAAGTTTACATTTTTGTCTTCTTTGTACTTTTCTTTAAATGGTCTCAAGTACGAATTGTGCTCTTTAAATAATGGTATTTAGAACGTTAGCATGCGCACGTCTTTAAAGGCTTGAATAAGTTAGTTAATACAAGCAAAACCGGAACTTTCCAAAATAAGAGTTGGATAAAACATTAAACATACGTTTTAAGACGACCTCGGGCCACATGAAATGACAGGCCAGGCTACTTTTGTCCCGGCGGCCTTAGGTTAGTGTGTTCAAATGAACGAAAACATCTTAAGTCGTATCGTTTTCTGTACAAATGACGCTAAACTAGCGGTTGTCGTCGCTTCCGGTTTCCTCCACCTGCAACTGTTCCTCGTCCGCCAGGAATAATAACAACAATTGTACGAAATCAAGTCGATTCGCTGCCACGGAGGCGAGGATCTGTGACTTTAAAGACATGAAACTAACTTTGTGGCCATAAAGAACACAACAATAGACAGCAACAACATCGCATTGTGGAAGGCGGGAAACAGCAAACACTTGAAAGGAAACATTTCATACTCACCTGTGCGTGTTCAACATCACAACACCTGTGTACATCTTCTTTATTCCCAATATTGTGTCCCGTCTTCTTTATTCCCAATATTGTGTCCCGTCTTCTTTATTCCCAATATTGTGTCCCGTCTTCTTTATTCTAAATATTGTGTCCCGTCTTCTTTATT
This sequence comes from Entelurus aequoreus, assembly GCF_033978785.1. Taxonomy (NCBI): domain Eukaryota; kingdom Metazoa; phylum Chordata; class Actinopteri; order Syngnathiformes; family Syngnathidae; genus Entelurus; species Entelurus aequoreus. Next base: position 52,057,168 of record NC_084749.1, read on the forward strand.
CCCAATATTGTGTCCCGTCTTCTTTATTCCCAATATTGTGTCCCGTCTTCTTTATTCCCAATATTGTGTCCCGTCTTCTTTATTCCCAATATTGTGTCCCGTCTTCTTTATTCCCAATATTGTGTCCCGTCTTCTTTATTCCCAATATTGTGTCCCGTCTTCTTTATTCCCAATATTGTGTCCCGTCTTCTTTATTCCCAATATTGTGTCCCGTCTTCTTTATCCCCAATATTGTGTCCCGTCTTCTTTATTCCCAATATTGTGTCCCGTCTTCTTTATTCCCAATATTGTGTCCCGTCTTCTTTATTCCCAATATTGTGTCCCATCTTCTTTATTCCCAATATTGTGTCCCGTCTTCTTTATTCCCAATATTGTGTCCTGTCTCCTTTATTCCCAATATTGTGTCCCGTCTTCTTTATTCCCAATATTGTGTCCCGTCTTCTTTATTCCCAATATTGTGTCCCTTCTTCTTTATTCCCAATATTGTGTCCCATCTTCTTTATTCCCAATATTGTGTCCCTTCTTCTTTATTCCCAATATTGTGTCCCGTCTTCTTTATTCCCAATATTGTGTCCCGTCTTCTTTATTCCCAATATTGTGTCCCGTCTTCTTTATTCCCAATATTGTGTCCCATCTTCTTTATTTTCTCTTCGTCATATCGATACTGGATCACTTGCAAAGGGCCGCTCGTCAACAAGCGAGGGCGGGACCTCAATGAACACTCATCTGTATATATATATATATATATATATATATATATATATATATATATATATATATATATATATATATATATATATATATATATATATATATATATATATATATATATATATATATATATATATATATATATATATATATATATATATATATATATATACATATTTTTTTATTGTTTTATTATTCTTTTTTTTCTTTTTTTTTAATTATTATTATTATTATTATTATTATTATTATTATTATTATTATTATTATTATTATTATTATTCTTTTTTTTTTACCTTGTAAAACGTCATGTTTTGTGATGAAAGGCAGCCTGGACAGATTGAACAACAAGTTGTGGCCAAGATGTCGTGATAAAGTTGTTGAACAATACGACAGAAAGGAAGTCAGCATTGCTTTCATTTCTTTGATATTTGATTTTACATAGCGAATCTTTCGTTGGCACTTTTAGTGTTTATGAACACTTTGGGAACGTTGACTTTGTGCTGTTCGTCAGCAGGAAGCAGAAAAAAAGCACAACATGATGCACATGACTTGCTTCTTTAAAGCAAATATTCTTTGTTTTAAATAGTATTCTTATTAATCCAAATAATAATACCAGACTGACGCTCTTAGAAGCAGGACTTCTCCCACCCGCTCCTCAATGATTATTTGTTATATTTTTACTTTTATTTCTGCTACAGACCATAGCTCTTTTTTTAAATAAAAAAATAAGTTATTTTTTTTTAAATAAATATTTTATCACAGTACTTTAATGTATCAACATTTGAATAAATCAAAGTAGTTGAAATAAATTCATTAATTGTACAATATTTACAACTATTTGATTTTGTATTTTTTGTTGTGCTATATGGACAATGACTGGCTGTATCGGACATTTATTTACACAACTTAAGTGCACAACGTGAACATAAATAAATATAATATGTAAAAATGTGCATTTGATTTATGGAAAAAACTTGACAGTGGAACAAAACATTTAAAATGATTTCGATTTCGATATATTCGATCTTTAAAATTAATAAATAACATTTTGATAAGTATTTTATCACAGTACTTTAATTTATCCTCATTTGAATAAATCACAAAATACTTGAAATTGTACAATCTTTACAACTTTTTAATGTGTTTGTTATATGGACAATGACTGGTTGTATCGAACATTTATTTACACAACTTAAGTGCACAAAGAGAACATAAATAAATAGAATATGGAAAAATGTGCATTTGATTTATGGAAAAAACTTGACGGTGGAACAAAACATTTAAAATGATATCGAAATATTCTATATTTCGATATGTTCTAATCTTTAAAATAAATAAATAACATTTTGATACGTATTTTTTATCACAGTACTTTAATTTATACACATCTGAATAAATCATAAAATAGTTGAAAAATTCATTAATTGTACAATTTTTACAACTTTTTAATGTTTTTGCTGTATGGACAATGACTTGTTGTATCGAACATTTATTTACACAACTTAAGTGCACAAAGTGAACATAAATAAATAGAATAAGGAAAAATGCGCATTTGGTTTATGGAAAAAACTTGACAGTGGAACAAAAACAATTAAAATGATATCGAAATATAGAATATTTCGATATCATTTTAAATATAAAATATTTCGATATGTCCGATCTTTAAAATGAATAAATAACATTATTTTATCACAGTACTTCAATTTAAAATGATATCGAAATATTCTCGATATGTTCGATCTTTAAAAATGATGATGGTGTATTTGTTGGCAAAAAGAGAAAGTATGAACGATGACGTATTTGCCATAAAGTGGCGTGGAACACAACAATAGAAACAAGTCTTTTGTTGTCACGTGACGAATGTCGCATCACGTTATGGTGTCGCGGGCACGCGCGCTGCCACGGAGGCGAGAAAGGTTTTGAAGCGCGCAACACGTCAATCACACACAGTGACGCGCCTTCTGGACTTCAAGGTGCGTGACGTCACCAGCCGCGCTCCTTAAAAATGCGTCCTTGCGGGCAAAAGATTGGACGCTTTTGTTAGACATCGCTTCTTGCGACTTGAACGTCGACGTCTTTTCTTCTTCTCCGCGCCGTCATGGAGCCAACTGTCCTCCTGCTCTTGGCCCTGGGGGCCACTGGGGCCCTCGGCCAAGACACGCGTAAGAACATCTTTATTCCATTAGAACATCTTTATTCCATTAGAACATCTTTATTCCATTAGAACATCTTTATTCCATTAGGACATCTTTATTCCATTAGGACATCTTTATTCCATTAGAGCATCTTTATTCCATTAGGACATCTTTATTCCATTAGAACATCTTTATTCCATTAGGACATCTTTATTCCATTAGAACATCTTTATTCCATTAGGACATCTTTATTCCATTAGAACATCTTTATTCCATTAGGACATCTTTATTCCATTAGAACATCTTTATTCCATTAGGACATCTTTATTCCATTAGGACATCTTTATTCCATTAGGACATCTTTATTCCATTAGGACATCTTTATTCCATTAGAACATCTTTATTCCATTAGAACATCTTTATTCCATTAGGACATCTTTATTCCATTAGGACATCTTTATTCCATTAGAACATCTTTATTCCATTAGAACATCTTTATTCCATTAGGACATCTTTATTCCATTAGAACATCTTTATTCCATTAGAACATCTTTATTCCATTAGGACATCTTTATTCTATTAGGACATCTTTATTCCATTAGAACATCTTTATTCCATTAGAACATCTTTATTCCATTAGAACATCTTTATTCCATTAGGACATCTTTATTCCATTAGAACATCTTTATTCCATTAGGCCATCTTTATTCCATTAGAACATCTTTATTCCATTAGAACATCTTTATTCCATTAGAACATCTTTATTCCATTAGAACATCTTTATTCCATTAGGACATCTTTATTCCATTAGGACATCTTTATTCCATTAGGACATCTTTATTCTATTAGGACATCTTTATTCCATTAGAACATCTTTATTCCATTAGGACATCTTTATTCCATTAGAACATATTTATTCCATTAGGACATCTTTATTCCATTAGAACATCTTTATTCCATTAGAACATCTTTATTCCATTAGAACATCTTTATTCCATTAGGACATCTTTATTTCATTAGGACATCTTTATTCCATTAGAACATATTTATTCCATTAGGACATCTTTATTTCATTAGGACATCTTTATTCCATTTGAACATCTTTATTCCATTTGAACATCTTTATTCCATTAGAACATCTTTATTCCATTAGAACATCTTTATTCCATTAGGACATCTTTATTCCATTAGGACATCTTTATTCCATTTGAACATCTTTATTCCATTAGGTCATCTTTATTCCATTTTTAAATGCCTTTATTTCCTTCGGCCTTGTCGCCAAATCTAATATTTGCTTTTCCATCCAAAAAACCAACAATTTTCATACTTTGATGTGTGACGTCAGAAACTTTTGAAGTTGCGACACAAACCATACAGAGAAGTCCAAGGTGAAATATACACACCGCACAGGTGATGGTAAAGGATGTTAAAAACATTGTTGAGAGTAGTCACAGTGCAGGTTAAAAGTCGACGTCATGTGACGCATGTTGTATTGGTGCAACATCAGCAACTTTAATCACGACTTCTCATTTTGATGACATTTTTTTGGCCCTTTTCTTATTTTAATCCATCCTTGTTTTTGTTTTATTTTATTTTAATCCACTTTATTTTTAAATGTATTTAGTCTGTAGAAAAACAGGATGTGTTAATGAAATTATTTTTAAAAAACAAAACAAGACAGATTCAAAAGAAAAAATGATTCATAAAAAAAAAGACAGGACAGACTAATTTAAAAAATAAAGTGGATTAAAATAAAATAAAATAAAAACAAGGATGGATTAAAATAAGAAAAGGATTTAAGATGGATTTAAAAAAATGTAGAAAAACAGGATGTGTTAATAAAAATTATTTAAAAACAAAACAAAACAAGACAGATTAAAAAGAAAAAATGATTCTTAAAAAAAAAAAGACAGGATATTTTTTTAATGCGTCCTCCCTTTCTTTCTTCCTTGTATTGTTTGAAATCTGTCCCGTTAATGCAGTAAATATTTGTTTTTGACTATTAGATGTCAGTTTTTATTACATTTGTCATTTTTTTCAACTTCTTCAACCATAATGTCATATCTTTTTTTTTTCTGTCCTTTTTTAATTTGTATTTTAATCCATCCTTGTTTTTTTTGTTATTCTACCTGTCCTATTATATTTTATTTTTTTAATCCAACCTGTTTATTTTTTTATTTCTTTAGTCCATCCTCTTTTTTCATTTTCATTTTTAAATGTTAATTGATTTATTTTTTTAAATTAATATTAATTTAATTTAATTAATGCGTCCTGCCTTTCTTTCTTTTTATTATTGTTTGAAATCTGTCCTGTCAATGCAGTAAATATTTGTTTTTGACTAGTAGATGTCAGTTTTTATTACATTTGTCATTTTTATTAACTTTTTCAATCATGTCATTTCTTTATTTTTTATCTATCCTTTTTTTAATTTGTATTTTAATCCATCCTTGTTTTTTTTTGTTATTTTATCTGTCCTGTCTGTTTTATTGTATTCAATTTATTTAATCCAACCTGTTTATTTGTATTTTTTTATTTCTTTAGTCCATCCTCTTTTTTTCATTATAATTTTTATTTTAATCTTGTTTATTTTTTTCTATTTAATTGAATTGATCCGTCCTGCCTTTTCAGCCACTCATATCTGCAGTAAATATTCACTTCTATTTGACCATTCAAATGTTGGCTATATTAGGGAGATGAAACAAGTGCAGGTCGTACTTCCTGTTCATCAAAATAAAAGCACTTCCTTGCATCTTTTTCTGCTCCCAGCTGGGCAGCTGAAGTGCTATAAGTGTGAATTGGAAGCGAAGAAGGACAGCAACTGCTCCGAGACGGACTGCGACGGATTGTGCGGTCTGGCCAAGTGTAAGTCGTGCGATTGTGTCGTTTTGCGCTTTGTGTAGACGTTTCCCTCTCGTGACACAACAACCCAGATGACTGCAGGTGTGAGCGTGAGACAATCATGCTAAGCTAACTTATGTAAACATGTCAACAAAGGGGTGTTTGTGGATTTTCACAATCTGATACTGACGCCAACCTATTTATTGATACCAGTGAGCACTGGATTCGTCAACCAAACCTGCGTGACAGTCACCTCCGGCGACGACATCGCAGACATCTGCAAGCCTGAAGAGGGTTCCTCCGAGGTGTCCAAGGTCTGCTGCGGCACCGACTTCTGCAACGGCCTGCCCGTCATGTGCGCCGGCCCCCGCCAGGCCACCGCCTCGGCCCTGCTCCTGGCGGTGTGTGTGCTGGTGCAGGTGCTGGAGTGAGCCCAGGTGTCCACCTCGGCAACACGAAGCAGCTCCATTGGCACATATTTGACTTTCCAAGCGTTAATTCCTCTTTTTTCACATAAACAAGCAAAGTCTGCGGTATGTTGCTCCTAAATGGGAAGACTAAACAATTCCATCCTATGTTGTGCCCTTGGGCAAGGCACTTCACCCACCTCGGTTTCAACCGGAATGGATGAGTTTGCCCGTGTGAAATGTTATGCCACAAATGTGGCAAAACATTATTTATTTCATTCCTTCCAAAAAGTGATCATACTAATATGCAGTTAGATGTTTACGATGTTAACAACATGGTGACCGAGTGGTGTAGAGAGTGTGGCCAAGTGGCTTTCACTTGGTAGCAAACATGGCGCCCGGTAGTCACGTGAGGGGATTTGGAGACGGAACATATCTCCTGAGTGGTCAAAAGCCTCTCACGTGACCACAGGGCGCCATGTTTGCTACTATCTCTCCACACCACTCTGGTGAAACGTTCCTCCAGACCTTCAAATTTAGACTTTAATGCCGTTGTAAAAAAGTTTTCCTAATCTTTGGTATGAATACGACAAAGTGGTTATTAGATACTATGTTGTGCTTACAAGATGTCACCATTCTTCACTTGGAAGGACAATGTAGAAAATGTATCTGATGTTAGTACCAAAAAATAAAAGACAAAATCCAGATCCTGGATATTTACTGTCTATCCAGATCTGCACCCAAATGAACGACTTTTTGACTCTCTTCTGCAAGATTCTCACTAGAAAACCACAATATTGACTAAGAAGCTGCACTCAGTCATTGTGTGACATCAAGCCTCCTCAGAGAAGTAAATCAGGTCCAGGTAGAAGTCAACGAAAACTAAAGTGACCCAGAACCAAATCAGGTTCAAGGTAGAAGTCAACCAGAACAAGTCACACAGAACCAAATCAGGTTCAGGTAGAAGTCAACCAGAAAAGTCACCCAGAACCAAATCAGGTCCAGGTAGAAGTCAAACAGAACAAGTCACCCAGAACCAAATCAGGTTCAGGTAGACAACCATAACTAAGTCATCCAGAAATCAGGTCCAGGTAGAAGTCAACCAGAACAAGTCACCCAGAAATCAGGTCCAGGTAGAAGTCAACCAGAACAAGTCACCCAGAAATCAGGTCCAGGCAGAAGTCAACCAGAACAAGTCACCCAGAACCAAATCCGGTTCAGGTAGAAGTCAACCAGAAAAGTCACCCAGAACCAAATCAGGTCCAGATAGAAGTCAAACAGAACTAGTCACCCAGAACCAAATCAGGTCCAGATAGAAGTCAAACAGAACTAGTCACCCAGAACCAAATCAGGTTCAGGTAGACAACCATAACTAAGTCATCCAGAAATCAGGTCCAGGTAGAAGTCAACCAGAACAAGTCACCCAGAACCAAATCAGGTTCAGGTAGAAGTCACCCAGAACCAAATCAGGTTCAGGTAAGTCACCCAGAACCAAATCAGGTTCGGGTAGAAGTCAACCAGAACTCAAGTCACCCAGAACCAAATCACGTCCAGGTAGAAGTCAACCAGAACAAGTCACCCAGAACCAAATCAGGTTCAGGTAAGACACCCAGAACCAAATCAGGTTCAGGTAGAAGTCAACCAGAAGTCAGCCAGAACCAAATCAGGTTCAGGAAGTCACCCAGAACCAAATCAGATTCAGGTAAAAGTCAAGTCACCCAGAACCAAATCAGGTTCAGGTAGAAGTCAACAAGTCACCCAGAACCTAATCAGGTTCAGGTAGAAGTCAAGTCACCCAGAACCAATAAGTCACCCTGAACACCATCCAAAGTCCGCTTACAATGGAGCTTATTGGAGCCGCACAATTCCGCCTACAAAGCCCTTAAAAAACATCTGAACACCTCCATTGAGGTTTTATATACATGATGTAAGTATATATGTCATGTAGTAACATTCATAATAACATGTAATATATACATGATGTAAGTATATATGTCATGTAGTAACATTCATAATAACATGTAATATATACATGATGTAAGTATATATGTCATGTAGTAACATTCATAATAACATGTAATATATACATGATGTAAGTATGTCATGTAGTAACATTCATAATATGTAATATATACATGATGTAAGTATATATGTCATGTAGTAACATTCATAATAACATGTAATATATACATGATGTAAGTATATATGTCATGTAGTAACATTCATAATAACATGTAATATATACATGATGTAAGTATATATGTCATGTAGTAACATTCATAATAACATGTAATATATACATGATGTAAGTATATATGTCATGTAGTAACATTCATAATAACATGTAATATATACATGATGTAAGTATATATGTCATGTAGTAACATTCATAATAACATGTAATATATACATGATGTAAGTATATATATGTCATGTAGTAACATTCATAATAACATGTAATATATACATGATGTAAGTATATATATGTCATGTAGTAACATTCATAATAACATGTAATATATACATGATGTAAGTATATATGTCATGTAGTAACATTCATAATAACATGTAATATATACATGATGTAAGTATATATGTCATGTAGTAACATTCATAATAACATGTCATATATACACGATGTAAGTATATATGTCATGTAGTAACATTCATAATAACATGTAATATATACATGATGTAAGTATATATGTCATGTAGTAACATTCATAATAACATGTAATATATACATGATGTAAGTATATATGTCATGTAGTAACATTCATAATAACATGTCATATATACATGATGTAAGTATATATATGTCATGTAGTAACATTCATAATAACATGTAATATATACATGATGTAAGTATATATGTCATGTAGTAACATTCATAATAACATGTAATATATACATGATGTAAGTATATATGTCATGTAGTAACATTCATAATAACATGTAATATATACATGATGTAAGTATATATGTCATGTAGTAACATTCATAATAACATGTAATATATACATGATGTAAGTATATATGTCATGTATTAACATTCATAATAACATGTAATATATACATGATGTAAGTATATATGTCATGTAGTAACATTCATAATAACATGTAATATATACATGATGTAAGTATATATGTCATGTAGTAACATTCATAATAACATGTAATATATACATGATGTAAGTATATACAGTATGTCATGTAGTAACATTCATAATAACATGTAATATATACACGATGTAAGTATATATGTCATGTAGTAACATTCATAATAACATGTAATATATACATGATGTAAGTATATATGTCATGTAGTAACATTCATAATAACATGTAATATATACATGATGTAAGTATATATGTCATGTAGTAACATTCATAATAACATGTAATATATACATGATGTAAGTATATATGTCATGTAGTAACATTCATAATAACATGTAATATATACATGATGTAAGTATATATGTCATGTAGTAACATTCATAATAACATGTAATATATACATGATGTAAGTATATATGTCATGTAGTAACATTCATAATAACATGTAATATATACATGATGTAAGTATATATGTCATGTAGTAACATTCATAATAACATGTAATATATACATGATGTAAGTATATATGTCATGTAGTAACATTCATAATAACATGTCATATATACATGATGTAAGTATATATGTCATGTAGTAACATTCATAATAACATGTCATATATACATGATGTAAGTATATATGTCATGTAGTAACATTCATAATAACATGTAATATATACACGATGTAAGTATATATGTCATGTAGTAACATTCATAATAACATGCAAGCTCTCTTTCCGTAAGTTTGTATCTGGTTTTCCATAACTCTCTATTGTTCCCTTTTGCAGCTTTGATTAATTCTAAATGAACGTCAGCCTTAGACTTCCGCATAAACATTGTAACTTTGTTCCTCAAAACTTTTAAAATCATACGATCTGTATTTAGACCTGTTTTAATTGCTCTTTTGAGAGCTGAGTCCCGATGTCTTTATTAGAATCCAAATTGTTTTATTAATCCAATGGTATTTTTATTTTACACTCTTCTTTCTGGTTTTGTATTCGTGTATTTACAGATGTTCTCTTTGATTTTTGTCATCCAATTGTAATTCTAGTAGGGCTGCTTATCATTTGTATCATGTGGAAGCCGTTTATAATATCCTTAAGTTTCTTTCTACGCGTCTTATTTAACCAGTCCAGATTAACGTCCCCCATGACGTTACTTCTTTCATACTATGCTGTTTGAGGATGTCTGAAAATGAATCAAGAAACATTTCTTTAGCTGTGGTCGGTCGGTATACTACAATTACCTTGAAATACATTTCTGAGGAAAATGTGATTTTAATTTCAACATACTCAAATTGATCTACTTTTAATGTTTTCCCTTTCATAAATCATAATTCCTCCCCCCTTTGTCACTCGATCTGTCTTTTCTGTAATCTTGTCCCCCGGGACATTAATTTGAACGAAAGGTGTTGTGGGTTTTAACCATGTCTCTGATAGAAAAGGTAATCCGGATTAGAGTCTGACAGTAACTGCTGTATTTGTTCAGTATGTTTCCTGTGGTAGAAAGTTTAATAATGCGGACACGTTTGTTACTGAATACTTTCTACAGACTTCTGTCTCTCTGCGACTTTGTGTATGTAACAAGCAACTACAATTTTTTTTTTTGATATGCTTAAATTTTATTTTAGCTCAGCTGTTGTGTAGCTGCTAGCTCCTTGTAGCTTACAGCAGGAGTGTCCAAATTGCAACCAATAGCTTTGTTTTTAACAGACAACCGAAATAATTGAAAATGTGGTATTAGCGTATCGGTTCAATCAGCGGCAGCTACGCCCTGTTTTATCATTTGACCTACATTTTTGGTTTCGTAGGCAGGACAGAGGGAACAATGTGGGTCATTAGTTGTCCATCTTACATCATTCTAATTGTTGTAAGGATAGTTCACATGAGCGGCCATACCTTGAGTCCAACCATATATAAGAGTCAAAAGGCTCCTATTATGAGTCGTCTAATTGGTGATCATACACTTTGGCGGTTTGGGTGGCAGGACACACGGACGCACCTCCGTCAGCCAGTGCTAGGACAGTTGGAGCAGTCCCCGTCTTCCATTCGTTCCTGGGAGGCGTCCCCAGTAGTTGTCAGCTGATGTCGTGCTGTCAGGCAACATCAGGAAGTTCCTTCTGTGCGGTATTGAATTGTCAGGGCACAGTTCGTAAGCAGGTCATTACAAGGTGTGTGCAGGTTGACCACAAAGGAATGCTTCAAAGATTGTGTTGAACATTGTCCGTTGACACTTATGTCCAGCAGGGGTCTGTTTGTATCCTGCTGTTCGTCCTGCTGTCACACCTGTATTTTTTGTGAGCATGTTCTGGCTACAACTTTGGAGCTTGTCTTGTTCAGAGAAGTTGGCAGTCCCCCGGCTGCACATCCTTTCCACCCTCGCTTGACCTAGCACAACCGTGGCTACCACCCAAGTCCGTCTGTATGGTTTTACGTTTTGTTGAGGTTTTTTCCTCCAGAATTTGGAACTCAAAACATGCACACCCATCGTTTTCATATCCTCTCGGTTAGTTCAATTTGCATATCACGTTTTAAAATTACAGTCTTAACTATCCCATTAATTGCTAAACAATAACCTTAATTCAAAGATTATACGTACTACTTCATGTGTACTCAAATACTCTTTTAATTCACTTAAAGATTATCTATAAGTTAATTTAAACTATCATTTGTCTATCAGTAGGCGCGAGCAAGCTGTCATGCTTGCACTCTGACCTCCCGCTGTGCGTGATACTCTCCAAAACAAAAGAATGTTTTTATTCACGTTTCTCCTTATCTTTCAGCTAAATCTTTTAATCGTTTAACTTTTAACGTCCGAACTGTGTTTATTTTTATTGTCTGCATTTTAATTTTGCTTTTATTTTCTTTCATTTCACTTTGTTGCATGCAAAACGCCACACAAACAAAGCTGCCTATCCTTTCCTTGCCTGTCTCTGACTGGTTATCCAACCTAGTCACAACAAACACACAAGGTCATGCTCTAAGCGCCAGCCCTAATCACACTTCTCCTCTTTTTAACACTTTACATATCGGCTCTTATTCTAATTATTAATGTAGGCTGTTATTTGTAATTATTATTCAACACTATTCACAGCAAACAGTTGTAAAGTTATAGTTATTCGCATTATACTCTCAAAATCTATAGCTAACTGAAAGCTGTTGAGATTTGGTTTGCCTCCTTCATCTCAGTGGCCTAGTGGTTAGAGTGTCCACCCTGAAATTGGCAGGTCGCAAGTTCAAAACCCCGGCCGAGTCACACCAAAGACCACAAAAAGTTCCGGGAGCCAAATCACCAAAAACGATTCCCGGGCGTATGGTATGGTGTACTGCAATGTCCAAATAAAACTATAAATTACTCCAAACTAAAATGTCAGACTGCACTTTAAAGTTACTTTTATTAAATTAATTTCCAAACTAACCACCACCACAGCAGACATCTTCCTCAATCCTATCCCAATACTCCCATAAATTAGAAAGGTGTTTCACAACAGTGGTTAAGTAGTTATTTTAAGTAATAGATCTCAATATGTAGAAATTAATAAGACTAAATTTGCCCTAGTGTGTGAATGTTGTCTGTCTATCTATCTGTGTTGGCCCTGTGATGAGGTGGCGACCTGTCCAGGGTGCAAAGTCAAATTGGGATACAAAAATTATCCCAATTTCCAAGTGGAAATTGACAGAGTATATGAACTACATTCTTGAGAATAGTAATTGATCATTAATATGTTGGAAGCCGCATATTGAACATATTAAAGAAAAATATCCAAATCCATTGCTATTCGGTATAAAGTTAAACACATGCTGAATAAGAAATGTCTGCACATGTTGTATTATTCATTTATTTTTCCATATGTAATATTGTTTTGAAGTTTGGGGAAATGTTTATAGAAGAAATATAGACCCAATACTTAAACTTAAAAGGCTCATTTCAATATTACACAAAGCATTATTGTTATGATCATACCAATCTATTTTTTATAAGTCATAATGTGTTTAATGTTCAGATAATTTAATTTTAAAACAATGGCAATTATGTTTCCGAGTAAAGAACAACAGCCTTCCAGTTTGTATTCTTGGCTTGTTTACATTATGAGGAGAAAACTATCATTTACGGGGGATATTGATTTTTGAAATAGGTCAAGTAAAATAAAATAAAAACACAAATGTATTTCAGTTTTAGGAGTTAAATGATGTACCATCCTCAGTGATGAGCTGAACACATGTAGTTTTTTGTTATGGTTTTGGAGACCCTTGAAAGGTAAAGTTTTTTGAACATTATAAAATATAGTAACAATTACTTTCATCTTTTAACGTTGATGTTCCAGGTAATTTAATGTTTTGTAAATGTATATATTATAGGCCAATATAAGCTTTGGCTTCCGCCTATTCTTTTTTCGGTCATTCTTTTTCTTTTCTTTGCTGTGTGTAAATGTGTATGATTGTTAATATGTCTAATTTACTGTTAAACTGCTCACACAAATTGGTTGATGGTTGATTATATGACCAAAATAAACTTATTTCATTTATTCATTCATTATCTATCGCACTCATAGTTTTATTCCATTTTGCATGTAATTATTCCTATTGATTTCTTCCCATTTCACTCAAACAACTAAACAAACAATTAAACAAACTTGCAGCTAACCACAATCAACAGCATACCATTTACCAATACCTTCATTTGTCACTTTCTCATCTTTTCTTCACTTTCGTTTTCCTTTACAAACAACATCCTGTATCCATCTCTTCCTTACACTTCACACAATGTTTCTATTTTCTGTTCTCCTAGAAACCATTCACATAACGTAAGGTTATAAACATCCTTTTCCCAAATTTTCTCAAACCATTCTCTTCACCCTCAATCTGTTTTTTCACCTGCTCTCTCTTCCTCTCTCTCTCACTTTCTCTCCTTCTGTCACAATACAAATACAATAATCCAAAATAATCAGTCTTATAAAATAATTTTAGCTTTAGATATGATTTAGGGCAGTGGTTTTCAACCTTTTTTTCCAAGTAAACTAAAGAAATAAAATACAGCATAATGTCATCATTTTCTGATTTATTAGATTGTATAACAGTGCACCATATTGCTCATTTGTTGTGGTCTTACTTGACTTATTTGGACAAAAAAAATAAGGATAACTAAAACGTTTTAAAAATTAAACAAGTGATTAAATTATAATAAAGATTTCTATACATATAATCAATCATCAACCTTCTTTGGATATTGTAATAGAGATCCATCTGGGCTCGTGAACTTAATTCTAAATATTTATTTTGTTGAAGAATTATTCTTCTATAATTATATTTATAAAGGATTTTGAATTGTCGCTATTTTAAAATATTTAAAATATCAGGTACCCCTTGGCATACCTTCAAGTACCTCCCTTTTTTGTCCGGGCGGAAACACCATACCCTCCTTTGAGAACTACTGGTTTAGCCTATAAAAAATCCTTTGTCTCATACATCATTAGACTGTACAACTCCTCTTTGGGGTGTCTAGGATGACAGGGAATGCAAAACAATAACAGTGCAATACTTTTTTATATCATGGTCGTTAATGCCTAGTTTCTCTTATTTTACTGTTCTATTTTTATTCTCCTTGTAATATTTTTCTATTTTGTTTCCATTTATACCCTTATTAGTTACTGTTTACTTTTTACTTCTTCTTCCTGAGGGAACTCTCCTGAAGGAATCAATAACGTGTTATCTGTCTATCTATCTATCTATTACTAACCCGAGCACAATTCATGACGTCATGCTCATCTTGCAGACAGTTGTTTCCTTTTAGTTTTATTCTCTATTTGTAATTCTACATGCACCAATGTCACATAGAAATTTGCTTTCTTTGTTATTTATTTACATTATTATTTCTGGTTTACTTGCTGTCTGTTTACTTAAGTTCTCATATTTTGGTCTGTCTTCCTTCTGATTAGAATTTGTTTAACGCTTCTCTACGTTTTGTTTTGACAATGGCGCTGAGTGGCTCTTATCTGTACTTCTTCAGACTACATGTTTCACAGTTTGCACAGATGCCCTTAGATGTTTTAGAATATAAATTTAACTTTTATTTTATTGTGTGTTTATTCCTAAAAAGAAATTAAAATGTCAATGTGTAATCAATTTATCTTTATCAAATTTAAATTCAATATTATTAATTTATTTGTTGTATAACTATAAATTCAAAGTTACAGTGTGTCCTAATCTATGATGTGTGTGTTTGTCGCAACTTCCCACAGGAACTGTATGGATCAGCAGAGCATCAAGGCTGTACCAAAAAAAGTATACTAAACATATAAATGAATGATGTATTAAACAATGTTTCAATGTCCCACAATCCGTATTTATTTATTGATATTTAAACGTGTAATTTTCCATACATCTATTATTTTACTGGACTTAGCAAGCACCTACTACTAGCACACTCTACAGACCGAGAATAACTGTTCAACCACACTTAGTAATGCCAAACTAGATGCTAACTTAGCCTTACTATGCCTCAGTAAGCAAACTTTTGCTAACCTAGCCCAATGCTATGCCAACCCAATGCTAACCTAGCTCAATGCTATGCCAACACAATGCTAACCCAGCTCAATGCTATGCTAACACAATGCTAACCTAGCTCAATGCTATGCTAACACAATGCTAACCTAGCTCAATGCTAACAGTGTCACTCCTCTTCGAACCAATGCCTCGTACAGCTGACACTCACACAGCCTCGCCACTTCTGACACACTCTTATCTCAAAATGTGTCCCAGCTGAGACTCCTTTTTTTTTTTTTTTTTTTTTTTTATATGCCTCACACAGTCACTCACACAGAGAATTTACCAGCGAGCAAGAGCCTTTTTTCCCGTACTCAAAATCTCAGTGTGTAAAACAACTGTAATATCGCACAGTCACAATCACCAGTATAGTTAAAAACAAATCCAAATGACTGGAATTCGCTCGCAGCGCCAAAGAGGGGGAGCTTTCCTGCTTAGGCTGCTGCCTCCGCGATCCAACCTCTTGATAAGCGGAAGAAAATAATTATATGGATGGATCATTCACTCATGTGTTTTCTGTACATAACTTTGTCTATTTTCACACACGCACACACATTATGGACAATTTCCCAACTTTTGCAAAAGAAGCGGGGGTGCGAAAAAAGCGTGAGGGAACTCTCACAAAAGCGTGAGGGAGGGAGGTGAGGAGGAGAGGAGGAGGGGGGGTATGCTTGCCTTTCAGAAGAGGGGAATAACACAGATAAAACCTGCAGGTGCTACACAAATGTTATTACAATACGCAGATATATATATATATATAAATTTAAAAAACACACACACTTATCCCACAAACCACGCCCCCCTGGTCCGGACCAATATAAACAACTAATGCACGCGTGCTTTTGTGGAATCGGCCGTCTCATAACACACACACGCAGGTCATTCTTACTCATATAACGGCGATTAACCCGTTTAGCGGAGCAAACCCTGCTTTTCCTTCCTGACCAACACGGATAACCAGCCTAAGGCGCTGTAGAATCACCAGAAATCACCCCCCAATCCTACAGTACATCGTGTCTGGTCAGTCCATATAGTTTCACCAAGGCTCTACCATATGGAGCCCTTAACTCTATCCATCTATACTGCAGCAAATTTCCAAATTCGTGACAACTTGGCTCAGTTGATCTCCTTTACCGGAGTCACTGAACGATCACCTTATATCAGGCTTTTTACCCGGCTGCAGTTTCCACATAGACAGATACGTAGGACCTTCATAGACGTCATACATTTGTGTGGGCCAAATGTCACACCAGTTAGCCAACCTTGCCTTAAATTTTGCTGTGTCCAACTCCGGCTAACCTAATGCACTTGCAGAAAGAAGCATCCTCTGCCAACAACGACAGAGGATGAAGAGGTTAAAAGAAATTTTTCGTCTCACATCGTCTATGCTTCTACACTCCAAACCACCAAAATTCTATCAACAATCCCCTTATGTTAAAAACAAGAAATCACAAGTTTTCAACAAACACACAGACAAATGATCACATATAAAACAACTCAATCCAACCATCATTTACCCCATTCCAGGTTGTTTTTGGAGAACCTGACTAAACCTATCTTTTATCAAAAATAGATTCAGCAATTAGTCTTATCGATCCGGCTCTCTCCAGGCAGAAAATGTTTACACTTTAAGCAAAACGCTTACCTTGTGATGCGCGCGTGCAACACACTGTCTGCCTGACAGAGAGAGCGGGAGCGGCTGTCGACCTGTAGCTTATGGGCCATCCTGTTCGTGACGCCAATTTGTGTAGTGGATTGTCCGAAGCTTAAACAGGCAACAAAAGTAGTTTAGTACAACAAATTTATTTACCCATTATCAGAAGTGCAGGTTGAATTAAGTTGGCCGTGCAGACAAACCACATGTTACTCCGGAGCAAACAAGACACACACAAGCCAAAATCACTGTCGAGTTCCGGTCTTCTGCCATTTTTTATGTCTCTTGTGCGTCATTGTTTGTTATCTAAATGCGTCAACGTCTTGTTGTTTTCCCTATTTGTTCCATAACAACTCGAATCCTTTAGACAGTCAACACATTCTGTAGACAGGTTGGCACGACTTAATATTCACTTTTGTCCCACAACTGGTCCATTCAATGGCACAAAATACAAGAGAATTGAAAATGAGCGGACATTCTTAAAAGACAAGAAATATAGGTCAAAAGGTCAAAAATTCTACGACAGTGTACTAATTGTAAGTGTATATTGTGTTTTTTTATGTTGATTTAATAAAAAATAAACAAAAATAAAAAATCATTTAATTTAAAAAAAAAAAAAAAAAAAATTATTGTGCGGCCCGGTACCAATCGATCCACGGACCGGTACCGGGCCGCGGCACGGTGGTTGGGGACCACTGCTGTAGCGCACTAAATATGCAGTCAATGATTCAAAAGGTGGCTGTGATGACGCAACGTTTCTTTGACTCTTCTGCGCATGACACATTTCGCGAGAGCAGAGTGGTACCGTCTTGTAACGTCAAGTGTGCGAACTGTCGTGAAAGCACATCGACGGAGAAAGACGTGTGCAGGACGCTAATAAGTCAGTCTTATTATTTGTTCTCCACTTTGTAAAAATGGATGTCGTTTAAAAAACATCTTTGAGTCTTTATTTTAAGGATAAAATGGTCTCGATGCGCTAGAAGCACTTTGCTGCTTCTCATGCTCGTTTATTGTTAGTTAGCTTAGCTCGCTAGTTAGCTTAGCTTGTTAGCTGCTAACAGAAGTTATCAACACATCGCTAAGTAGAGATCAAGTGTGAGAGTAAAGTGTTGTGATTGTGTGAAAATGTCTACATTACACATGTTGAGAGCGTTGGTGGATCAGCGACTAACTGCTGCCGTTGAAGAAATATTTGTAGTGTTAGAAAGAACGATAGCAGAATACGAGGCGGAACTTTCTAGAACAAAAGAGGAAAACTATCAACTACTGGATGCTGTTTTCAAGAAACATCAAGTTGTGTTACACAGAACAGGTTTGTTGACTTCTTACTCTCACATCTTTACTAACTGTATATTGATTAATAACAAGAAAATGACATTTTAATGTATAATATAATCACAATGGCCGCAAACATTTAAGTGTCTTGTTTGCAACTTGCTTAAAGTTGTTAAAGTAAAAATAAAACTCAATGACTAGCTTGTTACTATTAGTATACACCAGAGGTGTGGACTCGAGTCACATGACTTGGACTCGAGTCAGACTCGAGTCATGAATTTGATGACTTTAGACTCGACTTGACAAAATGTAAAGAGACTTGCAACTCGACTTAGACTTTAACATCAATGACTTGTGACTTCACTTGGACTTGAGCCTTTTGACTTGACATGACTTGCTACTTTCCCCAAAACCCAAAGCTTAAAAAGTTATTTGGGAGCGCTCCGGATCTTTCATTTTGTACGTGTCTGTCCATCAGCGTGTGTGCTGCCTGTCAGCTGGTGTGCTGTCAGTACAACAGCCAATCAAATTAGTTATATGTTGTTTTCATCACACAGCATTCATCCAATCAAATTGCAGGACAACCACCGAACAAGAGTTGTCAAACAATGCGGCAGAGAGAAACAATTATGCCAAAGTTGGTTTCGTTCGGGTACAAAAACTACGACTTGGTCAACAAAAAACGAATTGCGTATGCAAATCACGCAGTTTGAATATTACAGACGGAGACGCAACAACTTCCAACTTCGTTCGACATTTGAAGTTGCCCAAAGAAGGGTAAGTTTTGAATGTAAGATAACGTTTATTGGCTAAGTAACATGACTTTTATTTGCTGTGTAGTTAAATCAGTGAGGCTGTAAACTCACTGCTAACGTTATAACCATAAACATGTTTTAAGGGTACGCAGCATCGAGCGCTACTGCCTACTGGCGCAGACGAGACGCGGGGCCGCCATCTTGGAGTGGTGATCCGCTCCACTCAGTGCAATTTATTTGTCAGGAGCAATGAACTGTCAGCGCATTTAATTCATTTTACCTCACTGAATACCACTGATTTTCACGCGGTTTTTTGTCATACGTGTAGCTATGATAACGGACACATGTTTTGGCAAGTTTTATTATTCATAGTTTGCTTAACAGTAATATAATATTCTTATACGCTATAAGTGACCAGACGTCCGAGATCAAAACTGGGAATATAATCCCAGAGAAGGGGGAAAAAACGGTAAGCTATTTTTAAATTGAAGAAACAATATGATTAGGTTATATATACATGCGTATATCCTACATAAACAATGTATGAATACATTAGATATCTATATATCTTAGGGACCTATAGACTGTATCTCTGTTGCTGCAGCAGCAGAGAGTTTATTCTGTCTTGACACTTTGTATTGATATTTTGTATTACATTCTTCCCTTAAATGATAATGTTTACAGTGATTGTTATGTATTTATTTTTATGTATGTCGCTTTGGATAAAAGCGTCTGCCAAATACTTAAACATATATAAACACCTGAAAGTCTTTATATCAGCTAAAACCACCAATTTGTTTCACTACATTCAGAATAAAACCAAATGCTGTTTTACCCAACAATGTTAGTATTTAAATATTGTTCTTGAAGACTTATTCCTGGTTACAATTATACTGTTAATAAAGTATTGTCTTATATTTTGCCTAAAATGAGAATGCATCATAATCAGTGGCGTGTGGTGAATTTTGTTTTAGGTGGAGCTGAAAGTTTGTAAACCAAACCCCTGTAGGGGCGTCATCCTCCCCCAGAAGATTTATTTGTGATTTTCACATACAAATATTGAATATATTTGCTCCTTCTCAACTCTGTGGTAATATTATTTTCATAAAATACAACCAATAGTATGTTAATGTTTGTTTTTGCAAATGTGTTTATTCTGTAAAGGAATGAGTTAAATGTTTAAAATTGTTTAAACTATTAAAATTACTGTTAATAGTGCTATTATGAATTGCAATGTCAGCACTATTTTTTTTCTTGCAATTTCAAATGCACTTGTTTTAATAAATAAATACAGCGTTTTAAAAGCATACACAATCTGTGTAAAAATATTAGTCTGTGGTTAAAAGGACTTGAAAGGACTCGAAACTCAAAATGCAGGACTTGGGACTCGACTTGAGACTTTCCAGTCTTGACTTTGGACTTGACTCGGGACTTGCCTGTCTTGACTCGGGACTTGACTCGAGACTTGAGGGCAAAGACTTGAGACTTACTTGTGACTTGCAAAGCAATGACTTGGTCCCACCTCTGGTATACACACATATACAGGCCTACAATGGGTGAGGGCCGACATCCGGGCAACTGAGCTACATACGGGTTCTTCGAGCCATAGCAACCAGACTGGCGTTGAAAACAAACCGTTGCCATTACTCTTTAACCTGTCGACCTACGCTGGTTAAACCCGTCAGTCTTCCTCCAAAATGCCGAAAAACGGTGTTGTTTTTGGTTGTGCTAACCACAACTGGAAACAGGGAAAACAAAGGTCGTATTTTGTTCTGCCAAAGCGTGATAAAAGCCCACAGAGACGAGACAAATGGCTCGCAGCTTTACACCGGGAAAACGAGGACGGTTCTCACTGGAGTCCCCCAAAGTCCCGGGTCGTGTGTTCGGATCACTTCGTTTCTGGTAAATATAAGGAACAAAAATCCACCTTCTTAACCACAACTTGGCTATATGTCCGTGCTAATGTTGTACTTGTTGAATTTGTACCTTATAACGTTCGACAGCTGAAGTTGTTGTTGTACAAAAATAACATGCGGTATATACTATATAGTCTATAGCCTAGCTAGCTATTTTGGAAAAGCGGACAACGAGAGGATACCAAAGGCAGCGTTAAGATGGACACCACCGGGAAAACGTAAGCCAGGGCGGCCAAAGAACACCTGGCGAAGAACAGTTGAAGGGGAGCTGAAAGAGATGAAGCTTACATGGGGCGAGGCACAGAGACGAGCACAGCAGCGAGATGAATGGCGTCGAGTTGTCGAAGCCTTATTTCCCATCCGGGAAGAAGAGCATTAAGTTAAGTAAGTAATATACTATAAAGTCTATAGCCTAGCTAGCTATTTTCGAAAACCGGTTTCGTTTAAATTTGCACTTAACAGTTGGGTTTTTAAAAACCAATAAAGCCTATAATTTTCATGTTGCCATTCAATACATGTAGCCCTCAAATCTCTCAATATTTTATACACTAACACTTGATCTTGTTGTTGATAACTTCCGCGTCTCTTTCTTAGTAGCGCGCAGGCTAAGCTAACTAGCAAGCTAAGCTAAGCCTGAGAAGCCATAAAGTTCACTGAGACGAGTCTGACGCAAATAATACATTTTCGTTTTTTCACACGATATGCGAATAAGTAAAAATGCGTAAATGAAGGATTTAACGCCGACTTCCAAGCCACAACGCTCGTTAAATGCTTGTTCTGTCAATGCTGTGTTCGCTGTGAGCTGCTTTGTTTTCAACCAATTCCCGGTTGCTAGGGGATTGGTAGGCGGAAGTGACGTAGGTCCGCCCTCACCCATTGGAACTTTTTAAGGTTAAGGCAAGTGTTACCTTAAAGGAGGGCTAATATGTTAGGGCACCAAGGCAAACATTATTTTCTTTCAAGGCAGGGGCTCCATATATATATGTATATATATATATATATATATATATATATATATATATATATATATATATAAAGTGAGCATAGTGTCCCATTACGCCGGCCTACCTGGCCGTTCCAGGGTGCATGTGCCTGACCTAAGTTCAGGGAACACCTGATGTCCTTCCAGACCCTGATGCAACTAGTGTATCTCTGGGAAAATCTCACAACAACTCGGCTGTTCTCGTTGTCGGTTAAACTTTGACATATGCTTCAAAAATGGCCGCGCCATGTTGTTTATACCGATTAATGTTAATCATGCAATGTCTTAAACAGTTGAAAATGTAAGAAAAAAAGTAATGTCGCTGTCTTTTCATCAGTTTATTCGAGGAAACAATTACGTTACAATTGTCCATTATAAGGATGTCACGGTATGAACATTTATCACGGTTATTGTGACCAAACTTATCATGGTTATCATTATTATCGCAGTCATTTGAAATGTGCTCAACATTTTCAAAAACTACTTATACTGAATTCCTTTAACCAAGTTTTAGTTTTTTTTTAAAACCACAAATTGTGTCAAAATGTATATATTTACCTCAAGTAGAAAGTTGAATGTGCATCTGAAAGCAACACAAGCATTATAAACAAAGTCATATGGCAGAAACAAAATATTAATATAAATATATACAAATAAATGTGAACAATTTGTAAGATGGCACCTTGTGGATATAAGATGTAACTGCACTTTTTGTCCATATAGATACAAGTAGTGTTCATGTATAAGATCTAGTCTTACACCTAGGACTGCACGTTTATGGGCAAAATAGCAATTACGATTATTTTGATGTATTGATTATTAATCATGGTTATTCATTGTTTGGTAAAACAGTGTTGGTGTGAACATCATGTCATTTGTAATATCTCATAAAAATGCTGTAGATTCTGGATCTATATATTTAAAGACACATATTTGTGTTTTTGTTCATTAATAGTATCAGCACGTCAGATTTTTTATTACATGATGATTGTATCTCTAGTTTTACATTTTCATAGAGAGAAGTATTTTTTAAGTTATGTACATTTCCATGTACTAATGTGTGTACATGTACATGCTGTATCAGGACAGATCCATTGAGAGTTTGAGCAGAAATATGTTGTATAGGAATTATTTATACACAATATAACATGAACAAAATGCTGTGTCACATGAATGGTTATTAAAGTAATTACTTTGTGAAATGAAAAAAACCCACAAGTAATGTAAAAAAAACATGGTGTTTACTTTGTGATGTCAATATAAAACATAAAGCAGTTTGAATAATGAAAATTAAGTCTAATAAACAAGATTTGTTCTTCAACATCAACCACGTACTTCAGTGCAACAGTTTGGCCAACAAAAATAAAGAGTGATACCTCTCACATCTAACACACAATCTTTGTGCCTCACCGACAACTCAGCCAGCGATCAATTGGATGAGATGACCAAACATTTGAGCTAGTATTGATGTTATTGGAACACTAACAAAGAAAGCAGTTAAATAAAGGAGGAGTGAGCATCCCAGTAAAGTTTACTGGGATGCTCACTCCTCCTTTATTTAACTGCTTTCTTTGTTAGTGTTCCAATAGGGGTCTCAAACCTGCGGCCCGCGGGCCAATTGCGGCCCGTAAGACGTTATTGTGCGGCCCCCACCTTAATATGAATGTTTAATGTTTGTGCGGCCCGCAAGTTTTATATGAATGGTGCTTGACAGCGCTGTGTGCGGAGCTGAAGCCAACCCTCCCCATTTTGTCTACAATATTGAGGAATTTTAAAGAATTTATTTGTAAATTATGGTGGAAAATAAGTATTTGGTCAATAACAAAAAATCAACTCAATACTTTGTAATACAACCTTTGTTGTCAATAACAGAGGTCAAACGATTACTATAGGTCTTTACCAGTTTTGCACACACAGTAGCTGGTATTTTGGCCCATTCCTCCATGCAGATCTTCTCGAGACTATATATATATATATATATATATATATATATATATATATATATATATATATATATATATATATATATATATATATATATATGTATGTATGTATGTATGTATATATATATAATATATATATATATATATATATATATATATATATATATATATATATATATATATATATATATATATATATATATATACATACATACATACATACATATATATATATATATACATACATACATACATATATATATATATATATATATATATATATATATATATATATATATATATATATATATATATATATATATACATACATATATATATATATATATATATATATATATATATATATATATATATATATATATATATATATATATATATATATATGTATGTATGTATGTATGTATATATATATATATATATATATATATATATATATGTATGTATGTATGTATGTATGTATATATATATATATATATATATATATATATATATATATATATATATATATATATATATATATATATATATATATATATATATATATATATATATATATATATGTTCTGCCTTTGAACAGTCAGAGGCCAGGACTTCCTTAAAAAAATTGACAAAATTAATTTAGCCAAGGTCACAGGCAAAGTCAGGCCTTGTCTACATTAAGCCGGATAACTCCTTAAAGGCCTACTGAAATGCGATTTTCTTATTTAAACACGGATAGCAGGTCCATTCTATGTGTCATACTTGATCATTTTGCGATATTGCCATAATTTTGCTGAAAGGATTTAGTAGAAAACATCGACGATAAAGTTTGCAACTTTTGGTTGCTGATAAAAAAAGCCATGCCTGTACCGGAAGTAGCAGACGATATGCGCGTGACGTCACAAGTTGTGGAGCTCCTCACATCCGCACATTGTTTACAATCATGGCCACCAGCAGCAAGAGCGATTCGGACCGAGAAAGCGACGATTTCCCCATTAATTTGAGCGAGGATGAAAGATTTGTGGATGAGGAAAGTGAAAGTGAAGGACTGGAGGGCAGTGGAAGCGATTCAGATAGGGAAGATGCTGTGAGAGGTGGGTGGGACCTGATATTCAGCTGGGAATGACTAAAACAGTAAATAAACACAAGACATATATATACTCTATTAGCCACAACACAACCAGGCTTATATTTAATATGCCACATAACAAACACCTCCCCCCTCCCGTCCATATAACCCACCAATACAACTCCAACACCCGCACAACACACTCAATCCCACAGCCCAAAGTAGCGTTCACCTCCCCAAAGTTCATACAGCACATATATTTCCCCAAAGTTACGTACGTGACATGCACATAGCGGCACGCACGTACGGGCAAGCGATCAAATGTTTGGAAGCCGCAGTTGCGTACTCACGGTAGCGTGTATCCAACTCAAAGTCCTCCTGGTAAGAGTCCCTTTTGTCCCATCTCCACAAGCATGCGTATCCAACTCAAAGTCCTCCTTGTAAGAGTCTGTTGTCCCAGTTCTCCACAGGCCAATGGTAAAGCTTGACTGTCATCTTTCGGGAATGTAAACAATGAAACACCGGCTACGTGTTTGTGTTGCTGCAGCCGGCCGCTAATACACCGCTTCCCACCTACAGCTTTCTTCTTTGCTGTCTAGGGGGCAGTATAGCTCGGTTGGTAGAGCAGCCGTGCCAGCAACTTGAGGGTTGCAGGTTCGATCCCCGCTTCCGCCATCCTAGTCACTGCCGTTGTGTCCTTGGGCAAGACACTTTACCTACCTGCTCCCAGTGCCATCCACACTGGTTTAAATGTAACTTAGATATTGGGTTTCACTATGTAAAGCGCTTTGAGTCACTTGAGAAAAAGCGCTATATAAATGTAATTCACTTCACTAATTCACTGCTGTCTCCATTGTTCATTAAACAAATTGCAAAAGATTCACCAACACAGATGTCCAGAATACTGTGGCATTTTGCCATGAAAACAGACAACTTAATAGCTGGCCACAATGCTGTCCCAATATGTCCGCTACAATCTGTGAAGTCACGCGCAAACATCATCATACCGAGACTTTTTTCAGCAGAATATTTCGCGGGAAATTTAAAATTGCACTTTAGTAATCTAACCCGGCCGTATTGGCATGTGTTGCAATGTTAAGATGTCATCATTGATATATAAACTATCAGACTGTGTGGTCGCTAGTAGTGGCTTTCAGTAGGCCTTTAAACAAACAATTATTCAGCTTAAGCCCAGTGTCAGCCACACTAACCCATCGTTTAAGGTTCCCCTCCTTGGATAATTTTTTACACGGGTAAGTGCGTCGTGTATTTCTTGAATATCCACAACCTCACCCTGTCATATATTCATATCTTTGAAACTTTAAAAGTATTTGAAAACATGACGTCTTAGAAGGACATACTCTTTAATACTTTTTGAGGAGTTGCTGGTAGATGTGGAACATGTATAAGTAAGACCTATGCTGACCCACAGCATGTAGCAAATAAAGTAAAGGAATTGAATACAGTTATTTCTGTCAGGAGGTGGCATGCAGCTTAGTGACGTGACCCCAAGGATGCAGAGACGGGAGGCAGACGCTGAGTAAAATAATATTATTTAATACAAACAAAAGGTGCACTCACATGGAGGGAAGAAAAGAACAGAAAACTCAACCACAAAAGGAGTGGGGGAAAACAAAAGAAGGCGAGTGCAGAAGTAAATGCGCAAGAGACGGAACTCATTTTGTACCGGGAACAAGATGCGTACGCGAAGCAATGATCCGACGCTGTCTGGTTGACAATCTGGACTGAAATAGGAGATTGATTGGCAACATGGTACAGGTGTGTCCCGTTTGCATATCAGGCAGCTGGTGAACATCACAAGGAAGTGAAACATACCAAATATGGGCACAGGACAGGAACTTATATACCACATACAGATAACAAGCAAACTTAAAAGCCTACTGAAAGCCACTACTAGCGACCACGCAGTCTGATAGTTTATATATCAATGATGAAATCTTAACATTGCAACACATTAGGGATGTCCCGATCCGATATTTGGATCGGATCGGCCGCCGATATTTGCCCAAAAATGTGTATCGGCAAGGCATGGTAAAATGCCGATCCAGATCCAGTTTTTAAAAAAACTCCGGTCCGATTTAAATAATACATTCCACTTTTCTGCTGCTCCCTACATTCCATTCCGCATTTTCCAGCACACCTTCAACACATGCACAGGTCTGTGTCCTAACTGTTAAGAGTAGACGGCCATGTGAATTAAAAGTTACCGGTAAAAATGTCAACTGTCTCTGTGCGATATAGAAAATGACTGTATCGTGATATTGGAGTATACGTTCTCACGCAGTTGCTTTTAGCTGCTGGCATTACACGACAGGCTCTTCCCACTCCTTCTTGTGTCTGCTTCTCACAGACAGCAAGCGCACCTATAACATACATCACATACTGTAGCCGTGTGAGCGGTAATAATGAAGGAAGAATGAATTAATTCCCAAGAAAAACAGCAGGGGGTCCATCATCTGGCGGTGGTTTGGCTTCAAGTGGGAAGATGTCAAACAGACAACCGTAATTTGTCAAGTGTGGGGCAAAAGGGTTGCTATAAAAAGTAGCATTACTGCTAATATGTAGCATCATTTGAAAAGTCCCCTGCTAGAAAATGAAGAGTGTTTGAAACTCCGCATGTCAACATCTCCATTGTGTATTATTCAAACTCACCTAATTCAGCTGGCTAGTTGTTATCAAGAGTACTAAAACCCTTTTCAACATGAATCTGACAACTAAGTAGGCTAAATAACTTTAAACTTTAATACATGCTCGGCCAGTATTGGTATCGGATCCGAAGTGCAAAAACAACATCGGTATCGGATCGGAAGAGCAAAAACCTGGATAGGGACATCCCTACAACACATGCCAATACGGCCGGGTTAACTTATAAAGTGCAATTTTAAATTTCCGGCAAACTTCCGGCTGAAAACGTTTCGATATGATAACGTTTGCGCGTGACGTCAACAGTGGAAGTGGAAGTATTCGGAGCCCATTGAATTCAATACAAAAAGCTCTGTTTTCATTTCAAAATTCCACAGTATTCTGGACATCTGTGTTGGTGAATATTTTGCAATTTGTTTAATGAACAATGAAGACCTCAAAGAAGAAAGCTGTAGGTGCGATCGGTGTATTAGTGGCAGACTACAGCAACACAACCAGGAGCACTTTGAGGATAGCAGACGCGCTAGCCGAACGACCTCACCTTGACTTCCTCCGTCTCCGGGCCGCCAACCGCATTGGTGATCAGGTGAAGTCCTTCGTCGTACCGTCGATCGCTGGAACGCAGGTGAGCACGGGTCGTGATGAGCAGATGAGAGCTGGCGTAGGTGCAGAGCTAATGTTTTTAGCATAGCTCTGTCGAGGTTCCGTAGCTAAGTTAGCTTCAATGGCGTCGTTAGCAACAGCATTATTAAGCTTCGCCAAGCTGGAAAGCATTAACTGTTTATTTACATGTCCAGAGTTTGGTAGTATTGTTGATCTTCTGTCTATCCTTCCAGTCAGGGACTTATTTGTTTTGTTTCTATATGCAGTAAAGCCTGATGCTATCACGTTAGCTCAGTAGCTAAAGAGCTTCATCGATGTATTGTCGTGGAGATAAAAGTCACTGTGAATGTCCATTTCGCGTTCTCGACTCTCATTTTCAGGAGGATATAGTATCCCAGGTGGTTTAAAATACAAATCCGTAATCCACAATAGAAAAAGGAGAGAGTGTGGAATCCAATGAACCCTTGTACCTAAGTTACGGTCAGAGCGAAAAAAGATACGTTCTGCACTGCACTCTAGTCCTTCAGTTTCACGTTCCTCATCCACGAATCTTTCATCCTCGCTCAAATTAATGGGGTTATCGTTGCTTTCTCGGTCTGAATCTCTCTCGCTGCTGGTGTAAACAATGTGCAGATGTGAGGAGCCTTTCTTTTTTTTTTTTTTAATAATGTCCTGCCCAGCTTCTCGGGCAAATCATATAGTAGATGTAGATGCCCATATCGGCTGTTCAGATTGACTTTACAAAAGAGAAGTGTAGGATACTTCTCTTGTTGCCTTACTTGTATTTTGACTTTATTAAATGTATTTATATTATCATTTGGTGCAGCCGGGCCGGAGCAGGAGGGGATAGAAAGAGAGAAAAAGGAAGACAGAGGGGGGAATTGTGGGGACAAGAGGGGGATTAGACAGAGAGACAAAAACAACAACAACAACAACAACAACAACAACAGAGCAACATCAGCAAATAGGACATGTACAAATATGATGGTAAAAGTAATAGCAAATAAGCAGTTAGCGAAAATTAAAAAAAAAAAATACAGAAATGACAATGAGCATTATTACACTAAAAATGGAGCAATATGAATACCAATAGAAATAGTGCTATTGATAATAAACAATACCAGTACTTTACCTTTATTATCAACAATACAATTGTTCAAATGCAACAATACATATACGTAATGATAACTTGAGATACGAAAGAATGCAGAAAAATGGAGGGGAAGAAAGAGAAGCAACCTTAAGCTTGTAGATTGTTATAGTAACAATAGGTTAAGCTTTGTCAGTGTGCCATGTGTTATACCCAGTTTACCCTAGGGCAACAACGTTAATATATGTTTGATGAAACGTGATTATGTGCATGAGTGTATGTGTGCATATGTACTTGTATATGTACAGTATGTGTATGTGTGCTTGTACAGTGAATGTATATGTACAGTATGTGTATATGTGTGTACAGTGAATGTATATGTACAGAATGTGTATATGTGTGTTTGTACAGTGAATGTATATGTACAGTATGTGTATATGTGTGTTTGAACAGTGAATGTATATGTATAGAATGTGTATACAGTATGTGTGTTTGAACAGTGAATGTATATGTACAGTATGTGTATGTGTGTGTTTGTACAGTGAATGTATGTGTAGTATGTGTATGTGTGTGTTTGTACAGTGAATGTATATGTACAGTATGTGTATATGTGTGTTTGTACAGTGAATGTATATGTACAGTATGTGTATATGTGTGCTTGTACAGTGAATGTATATGTACAGTATGTGTATATGTGTGTACAGTGAATGTATATGTACAGTATGTGTATATGTGTGTTTGTACAGTGAATGTATGTGTAGTATGTGTAGTATGTGTGTGTTTGTACAGTGAATGTATATGTACAGTATGTGTATATGTATGTTTTTACAGTGAATGTATATGTACAGTATGTGTATACAGTATGTTTGTATAATGAATGTGCGTGTGGATGTACGAACTTTGAGTGTGTAAATATGTACTGTATTTATTTGTATATGTATGTGGGAGCGTAGGTACCTATGTATGTGTGTATGTATGTGTGTGAGTATATGTGAATTTGCATGTACAATACATTTGACTCCCAGTGTGTGCGGGAGCCAGAGTACGGCCCCAGCCTCCCCGAGAACCCATCCCACAAACAGTAGGTGTGGTGCCCAGGGAACCAGGGGCCACCGCCCCCACGCAGCCAAGCCGGACAGCGACAGGAACCCCAGAGCCTGGCCCACCGTGCCGCCCACAAAGGCCAGCAGCAGGCCGCAGACAGACGCACCCGGCAGAGGACAAGGCACGAGAAAAACAGGGGGAAGCCAGACCCCAAGCCAGCGAGAGACCACACCCCACACGGACAGAAAGGCGGGACGCCCCGCCCGAGGGGCCCGGAGACCCCCCGCAACCGGACGGGAAGACCGCCCCCGTCCCACCGGCAACAGGGCCCCAACGAGCCCCCCCCCCCCACCCCCGGAGAGCGCGGCGAGGCCAGCCCACGGCCACCTCACCCAAGCCGGCCGCCACAAGACCACCTAGCACGGGGCCACAGGAACCACCCACCCCACCCGCAGGGACCCCAACGATGGAGATGGAACAACCAGCAACCGCCCCGCCGAGTCCCCCCCCTGAGGTAGGGGAATAAATAAATAAAATAAATAAATACATAATAATAATAATAATAATATTAATAAAATATATTTTTTTTAAAAAGGGGGAAAAAATAAATAAATAAATAATTAAATCTATTTATTAAAAAATAAAAAATAAATAAATAAATAAATAAATAATTAAAAGAAGATCACAGACATGCTGACAAATACAAGGTCGCTACCCCAACAACTGGCCGACTCGCAGCACCTCGGAATACCCTGCAGCACCAAGCCACCACAGTAGACGCAGGGACCAGACCCAGCAGGCCCCAACCAAGACGGCCACCCGGAAGGGATGGACGGCGGGACCCAGGAGCTCCAGACACGCAGTCCGGATGCAGTAGCCTGAGGCGCCGACCCCCACCCGACAGGCAGGCCCAGAACGTACCCCCAGAAATATACATACATATATATATACATACACATAAACATACACATGTACACATACACACACATACACATGCATACACATACACATATATATACATACATACATACATACATACATACACACACACACATACATATACACAGTTTTTCAGCCCCGACAACCACCACGCGCGCGCGCTGCCACCAGTCACAACATCAGCCACCCCCTTGCACCAGACCCAGCAGCCACGGGCGCCCACACCACAAACAAACGGCAGCAGAAACAGCAGCCACAACACCCCCAGACAGCCAGCACCACCCAATCAGATCAAAGCGATCAAAAAAAAAACGCGACCGGCAACCACACGCCAACAGGATCACAGAGCCCAGCCAGCGCCAACAAGCCCAAACACCAACACCCCCCCCCCCCCCCCCCCCCGCCAAAAGACCCCACCACCCCAACCCAAACCCGCACAAACACACCACCGCCCAAACAACCGAGACACAGTATCCAGACCAGACACGGGCGCCGCGCCGCCACCACATCAAGTCGCCAACAGAGACCCCACAGCGCAAGGTCGGGCCACACGGGCACGGACCCCACCCAACAGGAAGCGAGACCCGCGCGACGCCACACACAAATAAATAATAAGATTAAACAAAAATAACAATAATTTTAAAAAATAAAATAAAAAATAATAATAAAATGAAATACAAATTAAATTAAAAATAACAAATACAAATAATTAAATTAAATAAAGTAAGTAAATAATAAAAATAATTTTTAAAAAAATAAAATAAAATAAAAATAAATAAATATATATATATACATATATACATACACATACATACATATACACATACACATACATACATACACACATACACACATATATATATATATATATATATATATATATATATATATATATATATATATATATATATATACATACATATATATACACATAAAAAAAAAATAAAAATAAAAAAAAAAAAATTAATAAAAGCCTGGCAGGCCACCAGAACGCAGTCCCCGGAATCCGCGCCGGCCGACGAGGCAATGAGGGGTGCGCCGAACCCCAACCCCCCCACATGCATGTGTACAAGGCCCCCAGAGTGTCTACTGTGTAGTTAAAATTAGGAGGTCAGCCATTACAGCCGACCTCCAGTCCCTATTGATGCGTGTACTGTAGCGTGAGTGAGATATGTATGCTTGTGGGAACTAATAATGCGATTAAAATTGGGGGACATCAAGGTCTTGGTGGGTCCCAACCAAGCCGAGCCCTCCAAATCCTAAATGTCTAATATGCAGCTAAGATTGAGGGATGGCCGAGCAGGGGACAAGACAGGAGGACCGGAGCCCCATAGGAGGCATCCTCAACCCCCCGCCATGCCTCCCCGCAGGACAATCCCCCAAAGTCCTGTATTTGTGTGACTGTGTGTGCTATAAGTAGGAGGAGTAGAGGGCCCGGACATCCCCCCCCCAGTCCATGCGGCCGACAACCAGGAACTACGGCCAGGAAGCCGCCCCCCCCCCCCACGGCCCGTGACCCACACCAGACCACTTTAGCGTGACGTCACGCGAGCCCACCCCCCCGCCAAACAAAGCCAGCCCCCGCCCGCCCCAACCCAACCCCGCAGAGCCCATACCAGCAACCAAACGCAGAAAAACTGCACAGCCCCATGCCCAATGCAAACACCGCATCCCGGCCATCCACACAGCAACGCACCCATACGAGTTCCGGCCAGGGGATGGTGCCCCCCAACCGGGGAAGAAGTCAATGCACCCCCGTCCGCACGCCAGCCCCCAAACCAGCCGTCAAGCCAACGCCAGCCAGCCCCCACAACCCCACAAGCGCACAGATACCAGCCACAGTCCCCCAACCACTCCAACCCAACACAGCGACGCCAACCGCCGGCAGTACCACAGCAACCATCACCACCACCGCCCGTCCGCAGTACAAACACCCGCGGCCGCCGAAACCTGAAACAAAAAAAAGCGACCTACCCCGTAAACCACAACAACGCACACCCCCAGCTACCACAGAGGCCGCCAACCCACCTACCCCAACTCATCCACATACAGGCCAATCGATCCACCGGACATCCACACCCATACACACACCTACACATACATACACACATACATACACACATACACATATACATACATATATGTATATACACATACATACACATACACACATGCATGCATATACACATACACACACATATATACACCTACATGCATATACATATGCACACATATACACACACATACATACACCAAAACAAAACATGTGAGGAGCCTTTCAACTGTGACGTCACGCTACTTCCGCTACAGGCAAGGCTTTTTTTATCAGCGACCAAAAGTTGCAAACTTTATCGTCGATGTTCTCTACTAAATCCTTTCAGCAAAAATATGGCAATATCGCGAAATGATCAAGTATGACACATAGAATGATCTGCTATTCCCGTTTAAATTAAAAAAAACATTTCAGTAGGCCTTTAAGTCCAAAACAGTTAGAAAGACGTAACAATTTCCTCACTTTGGACGAAGATATCAACCGCTATTCTCTCTGGTCGGTGGAACCAATCAGATGTTAGGACCCGCCCACTGACTTTAATGGCTGAGTTTGAAAGATAAAATACATTTATGTATTTAACTGACTGATTCTGAGTCAACATGCAAAACTTCACATGCACACACATGCACACACGCGCACACACACACACACACACACACCTGCACACACACACACGCACACACACTCACACCAATCAGAGGTACACAGTGTTCTCAGGTGCAGCCCACACCTATCAGAGTTTATGGTTTGTGGCTCAATTTGCCTTCATTTATTTTATTTTAATGTATTATTATTTAATATATTATTGTTTTAGTTGCTTAAGAGATATTCCTGACTCTGAATTTATTCATTGCTATTTTTATGTTTTTGTGCATTATTTGTTGCCGTCATCATTAAAGGAACATGTTACTCATCAGTTACTCAGTACTTGAGTAGTTTTTTCACAACATACTTTTTACTTTTATTCAAGTAAATATTTGGGTGACTACTCCTTACTTTTACTTGAGTAATAAAACTCTAAAGTAACGGAACTCTTACTTGAGTACAATTTCTGGCTACTCTGCCCACCTCTGCATAGGAGTTAGTAGGTGTCATGACATGCAGTTCAAGTGACTGTGGTACACAATGTGACCAGCAGATGGTGCTGGATAATGATGTTCAAGTAAACGTAAGGAAGAAGACACAAGCGCTGTTTCAACCATTGGCGTTGTTAGGCCTATTTTAGGGGGGCTCAAGCGGGGGGCAAGGTTTTTTTATCAGAGACCAAAAGTTGCGAACTTTATCGTCGATTTTCTCTACTAAATCCTTTCAGCAAAAATATGGCAATATCGCAAAATGATCAAGTATGACACATAGAATGGATCTGCTATCCCCGTTTAAATAAAAAAAAATCATTTCAGTAGGCCTTTAAGTTCGGTCTTGTTAACGCAAGATCCTTGACAAACAAAACATTTATCCTGAAGGATTTATCCGTCTCCCGCGGACTGGACTTCCTCTGTGTGACGGAGACATGGCTGAGAACTGGTGAGTTCGCTCCTCTAAATGTCACCGGAGTGCTCGTATTTTAATTCTCTGCGGTCGTCTGGCCGAAAAGGAGGAGGATTAGCAGTCGTTTTTAAAAATGACTTTAAATGCTGTCAGATCCGCCTGCAATCCTCCTTTTCAAGCTTGGAACTATGCATGTTTGAGCTGGCCGGTCTTTCTGATGTCGTCATGTGTGCCGACACCCAAGTACCACAAAGACTTCATAAATGACTTTTCTGAATTTCTGGCCGACATTCTGCCCAAATATGATCGTGTTCTTATTGTTGGTGACTTTAATATTTACACCTGCTGCCCAGATGAACCTCTATCCAGGAGCTTCCTGAATGTCATTGACTCTTTTAATTTGATACAGTCAGTATCTGGTTCCACACATGAACGTGGGCATACACTAGACCTCGTATTGTCTTATGGTTTTAATGTTGACAATGTCGTTGTTGGTGATGCTGTATTTTCTGAT
The DNA here is from genome assembly GCF_033978785.1 of Entelurus aequoreus. Lineage (NCBI taxonomy): Eukaryota > Metazoa > Chordata > Actinopteri > Syngnathiformes > Syngnathidae > Entelurus > Entelurus aequoreus. Next base: position 52,092,906 of record NC_084749.1, read on the forward strand.
CATAGTCCTGTTATGTTTAATTTAAGTTTGGACCCTGATATGAAACCACTTGCCATGCGTCATGGCCGTGTAATTAGGTCTGACACCTTCTCCCCTTTATTCACTGTGTCCATGCAGAGTATATCACACTCTGCAGACACTCAACAATTGATGTGCTCTTTTCTTTCTATATGTTCTGAGGTTCTGGATAGTATAGCGCCCCTCAGAGCTTTATGCCCAAAGCCAAAACAGGAGCCTTGGCTCAATGAAACCACACGCACAGCTCGGCGAAGGGCGGAGCGCAAGTGGAAAGGGGATCACTTGGAGGTTTCTTATCAAATTTTAAAAGAAAACTGTCAGAACTATCAAAGTGTGGTTAAAGCTGAGAAAACAAAATATCTGTCAGACTTAATTTTAAATAGTATCAGCAAGCCACATGTTCTTTTTAATACTATTAGTTATGTTCTTAATCCCAATCCAGCCACTTTACTGGAGACGACAAGTGAAACTTGTGAAAAATTTCTCTCCTTTTTTAACGACAAAGTTGCTTCTATTCGGGCAAATCTTTCTCCTTCTCCATTGAGTTTGAATGTGGTCCCTCAGTGCTCGGCTGTGTTTAGTCACTTTGAGCCTGTGTCCATGCCTGAGCTTACAGGAATAGTCCACAAACTAAAACCCTCGTCCTGTCCCACAGACCCAGTCCCCCCTCGCTTTTTTAAAGAAGTCTGGGACACTATTGACTTGTCTGTTAGGGACATCATCAACAGCAGCTTGATTTCTGGCTGGGTCCCCTCTTTTTGTAAAAGAGCTGTTGTTGAGCCTTTGATTAAAAAAACAGGTCTAGATCCTACAAGTTTGTCAAATTATCGGCCCATTTCCAAATGACCTTTTGTGTCAAAAATTCTGGAGAAATGTGTTTTAGCGCAACTGCAGCCTTTTTTAGATGAAAATAGCACTTTAGATCCATTTCAGTCTGGATACAAAGCTTTGCACAGTACTGAATCTGCACTTTTAAAGGTTTTTAATGACTTGCTTTTAATGTCTGATTCTGGTAGCTCTGCCATTTTAGTGCTTTTAGATCTTACAGCTGCCTTTGACACAGTCCACCACACAATTCTTTTAGAGGGCCTGAGAGACTGTGTGGGTGTCAGGGGGACTGCATTAGAGTGGTTCAGATCCTAGAGAGGTCCTTCTCTGTCAGGCTGGGGGACGCCACCTCTTCTTCTGCTCCGCTTTACTGTGGTGTCCCCCAGGGATCCATTCTAGGCCCCATCCTGTTTTCCTTGTACATTCTCCCTCTTGGAGAGATTTTTAAGAAACATGGAGTGTCTAATCACTTTTATGCAGATGACTGCCAAATTTATATGCCAATTTGAAAAGGCCACGGCCCCCTGACACCCCTTCTCAACTGTCTATGCCACGTCAAGGCTTGGTTAGCCCAGAATTTTTTAATAATGAATGAGGGAAAAACGGAAATTTCAGTTTTTGGTCCGGCCCTCACTGACTTGGGACCATTGCAAAATGATGTGCGTCCCAAAGTCACCAGCCTTGGCGTCACTATAGGCAGCCATTTTAAATTTGACAAATAAGTCAATGGCGTTTTAAAATTGTGTTTTTATCATCTTCGTCTTTTAGTAAAGGTAAAACCATTTTTATCTTTTAACCTTTTTGAACAAGTCGTGCATGCTTTTATTTCAAGTGGCCTGGACTACTGCAATGCACTTTATGCTTTAGCCAAAAAGCTCTCTCCAGGTTGCAGTTAGTCCAGAACGCAGCAGCACGACTTTTAACAGGGGCCAGGAGACGTGAGCATATAACCCCAATTCTTCAGAGTTTGCACTGGCTCCCTGTTCATTTTACAATTGATTTTAAAACTTTGCTGTTTGTTTTTAAAGCTTTACATGGACTGGCACCTCAGTATATCTCGGACCTCATCCAAATGTACACTCCTGCGCGCGCTCTGAGGTCCGAGAGCCAGCTCCAGCTCCTGGTGCCCAGGACCAGACTTAAAACCAGGGGAGACAGGGAGGGCCTTCTCTGTGGTCGGCCCTAAGCTCTGGAACACTCTGCCCCTCCATGTTCAAACTGCTCCCACAGTGGACTGTTTTAAGTCTCATCTTAAGACCCACTTTTATTCTTTGGCTTTTAACACTACGTGAGTTGTGTGGTCTTCTGTCTTCTGTTGTCCTTTGTGTTTTTTTATACATTTTGATTTCTATTTTACTGTTTTAATTGGTTTTACCCTTTAAAATCGTTTTTAATCATATTTATTTTTTACATTGGTTTTCTATTCATTTATTTTTTGTTTTTATTCAGTCATTGGTGGAGCATAATATTGTTTTTAACATGGCTGTGCAGCACTTTGGAAACATTCTTGTTGTGTAAATGTGCTATATAAATAAAGTGGATTGGATTGGATTGGATTATTTTGTGTCTGTCAAAGTCCAGAAAGAGAGCGAGGTCGAAAAGCATTCAGGAGGACACGACAGTAGTGGAATGTCTGCTCGTTTCTCTTTTTTCTATTCTGAACCATTGGAAGAGCATATGTGGGTTAGAGTTGAACGAGTGGTCGGCCTGACCATTGTACAAAATGTTTTGATTGTTTATTATGACTAAGGGATTCAAGGATGTTGCAAAACAAACAGGTCCAAAACAACGGGACCTTGACACACAAGGGAAACACATAAATGGCCAAGTAGACCAAGTCTATGTGTGATTCGCATGATTCTCCATTCATCCAACGTCTGCGGAGACGTTGTCTGTTTGCATTGCAATTCAATCCAACCGTGTATTATGGGTAAATAAAACTTTTGTACTAAATTCACTTTTGTTGCTGTTTAAGATTGGGACATTCCACCACAGATGTGCAGACGCGGTACCGTGAGTACGCAGCTGCGGCTTCCAAACATTTGATGGCTTGCCCGTACGTGCATGCCGCTATGTGCATGTCACGTACGTAACTTTGGGGAAATATATGTGCTTTATTAACTTTGGGGAGGTGAACTGCACTTTGGGCTGTGGGATTTATGCAGTGTTTGAGTTATATTGGCGGGTTATATGGACGGGAGGGGGGACATGTTTGTTATGCAGGATTCATTTGTGGCATATTAAATATAAGCCTGGTTGTGTTGTGGCTAATAGTTACACATGTTTTGTGTTTATTTACTGTATTAATAATTCCCAGCTGAATATCAGGTCCCACCCATGACTCCTTAATTTGCAGCGACACCCGGAGAACTTGGGTGTGTTTGTTACCAAGTAAGTACAAAACAGCGCCAGGGGGTTGTAAATTCAAACCCTAACACTAACCCTACCGTTCACCCCAGAGTCATATAATGGTAAATGGGTTGTACTTATATAGCGCTTTTCTACCCCTTTTTAAGGAGCCCAAAGCGCTTTGACACTATTTCCACATTCACACACACATTCACACACTGATGGCGGGAGCTGCCATGCAAGGCGCTAACCAGAACCCATCAGGAGCAAGGGTGAAATGTCTTGCTCAAGGACACAACGGACGTGACTAGGATGGTAGAAGGTGGGGATTGAACCAGTAACCCTCAGATTACTGGCACGGCCACTCTCCCAACTTCGCCACGCCGTCCCCAAACGTATATAACTTGATACTTGACATATGCTAAGTGTTATTTTGCACTTTGCTGCTTCCTGTCCAGGATGTCTTTGAACAATACCTTTTTAATTGCATTAGGATTTTGTTCCACGTTAAATAAAAGTTACATTTAAAGAAAAAATCCAGTAAACCCCCAAAATATTCAACAATGTACTACAATTGTTTTGTTTTTTACTTCAGTAGCTTTTTTTTTTGCATCATCATCATCTCACTTTACTGATTGGCTGGGATAAACTAATTTTTTTTGTCTCTTAAAAGGAGTGAACGTTTAGGAATAATGTCCATCCTGTGATATAAATCCTAAAAAAACTAATAACCAACAGTTCAAAGATCAAAATAAACAAATTAAACACACACAAATTGCTTTTTTTGGTTGTATTTGTTTGTGCAACAGTAAATAAATGAAGATGCTGTCAGACTGTACAGTGCTGCCATTTAGCGACAGAACATAAACGACATTGTGCAAATAGCAACAAAGTCCATCATTAATAATTATTGAAGCTAAAATACAGTACATCTAAAATTATAATTATACAACACAATTATTTTAGAAATAATCAGTCGAATTGAAGGAAAACAACACTATTATACATGTAAATAGTTTTCGTTTTTTTACTGTACAGTGTCTACTGGATGATGACCACTAGATGGAGACATTGCTCTTTCTTCCTCTCCAAGAAAAAGGACGTTTGTTTGTTTATTTTTAATTTAACACTGAAACACGTGACTAAATCCAGTACATGTCACTCTTGAGGAGGAATTTGATGACAAGAAGATGATTGTATAAAAAGTGTGAAGGACGTGAGGGTTGTTTCATCTGAGACATTCAAAACAACACGGGATGTTTTTGAACAGCCTGTAATACTCCTCTTGAATCTGCAATACAAAACATATTATTCATATTATTACTATTTATCATTGTTAGAGCATGACAACAATACAAAATACATTGGTTAATACAAGGTTTTGCTAGTTGTGTCCGAATATTAATAATAATAATAATAATGCCAATGATGATGATGATAATGCTTGACCTTCCTGGAGAGCACGCAGAGGAAGATGAAGATGAACATGCCCTGGAAGGCGTTGGCGATGGTGAACAGGTACGCAGTCAGCGTCTTCTCATACAGGATGTGCAACACTCCAAAGGCCCAGGTGGCACCCAACACGAAGAGCAGCGCCATGGCACCGCGGGCGCACGACCTGCCATGCCAACCAATAATCAAGTCTTTAATATCTTCAAAAAAAACATGACTTCCATTCAAATAATGTACTCTCCAACAATATAATGACCTCATGAAATATTACTCTTCAAACTGTGGCCACAAATATGAAATATACTATACACTGAAACTCTCTGCCTTGTGTTTAATGAATACTTAGGTCTACTACACCACTGAATACATGTTGTCATTATGGTGGTACTTAATGAATACTTAGGTCTACTACACCACTGAATACATGTTGTCATTATGGTGGTACTTAATGAATACTTAGGTCTACTACACCACTGAATACATGTTGTCATTATGGTGGTACTTCTGTGCATAGGTGGATTAATGACCGGGCCTACCGGGCCCAGGCCCAGGGGGCCAGAGGCCCCAAGGGGCCAGGCCAACTTGGCCCCGCGGCCGCGACCCAAGCAAAACTACTTTTGCAAAAATAATAATCTTAAGCCCCAAGGGGCCAGGCCAACTTGGCCCCGCGGCCATGATCCACAGAGGGTAAGAGGCCCCAAGGGGCCAGGTCAACTTGGCCCCGCGGCCGCGACCCACAGAGGGCCAGAGGCCCCAAGGGGCCAGGCCAACATGGCCCCGCGGCCATGATCCATAGACGGTCAGAGGCCCCAAGGGGCCAGGCCAACTTGGCCCCGCGGCCACGATCCATAGAGGGTCAGAGGCCCCAGGGGGCCAGGTCAACTTGGCCCCGCGGCCACGATCCATAGACGGTCAGAGGCCCCAAGGGGCCAGGCCAACTTGGCCCCGCGGCCACGACCCACAGAAGGCCAGAGGCCCCAAAGGGCCAGGCCAACTTGGCCCCGCGGCCGCGAGCCACAGAAGGCCAGAGGCCCCAAGGGGCCAGGTCAACTTGGCCCCGCGGCCACGATCCATAGAGGGTAAGAGGCCCCAAGGGGCCAGGTCAACTTGGCCCCGCGGCCGCGACCCACAGAGGGCCTGAGGTCCTAAGGGGTCAGGCCAACTTGGCCCCGCGGCCATGATCCATAGAGGGCCAGAGGCCCCGAGGGGTCAGGCCAACTTGGCCCCGATCCATAGAGGGTCAGAGGCCCCAAGGGGCCAGGCCAACTTGGCCCCGCGGCCACGACCCACAGAGGCCCCAAGGGGCCAGGCAAAATTGGCCCCGCGGCCATGATCCACAGAGGGCCAGAGGCTCTCAATCATTATTATCAAAGCTAATTCTCAAATTGGATGGATCACACAACCTCACTCACATATTCTTTATCAATTATTAAAGGTTGTTTCTGAATTTTGATCACAGAACTTAATGCAAATATTCTTGATTGATTGACAAAGCTCATTCTCAAATTTTGATTACACAACCTTACTCTGACAAATTATCATTATCAAAAAGCTCTATCTCGAATTTGGATCACAGAATCTCACTCAAGTATTCTTAGCTGTGCCCCTCCCCCATCAAGTCTTTCATAAACCGGTCTGTTCTTTTAGAATCTCCTCATTTGGTATTTTGAACTCGTGAGAGACTGCTCAAAATTTGGTTTCCTTTCCCTCAGTTCAGACTCAGAGATAATTTGAAATCATTCAACAAGAAGTTTAACGCGCGCACACACACACACACACACACTTGAGTTGAGCATTACTTGGAAATTCTTATATTTTCCATTTTGCTGTTATTATCAGCATCTTCCCATTTTGTCCTTTTCTTTCGAGAAAGTTTACAGTCTGACATTTGTCACTGCTGTCAGTTAATAACTTTTTGGTCTTTGACCCATTTTGTCATTTTCTCGATTCGATCGTCACTGACCACTCTCTCCTGTCTGGCAGACATCGTTGCTGCCATCATAGCTAGCAAGCTGCCTGCAGCGGGTCATCCCTATGTTCCCCGTCCCTATGTTACCCGGGTCCTATGTTCCCCTCTACCGGGGAACTAAGGACCCTTTTTAAAAAAAAGGGTTCTATGTTCCCCGCTGCGGGGAACGTACAACACTTTTTCCAGAAAAGGGTTCTATGTTCCCCGCTGCTTCCAATGCGCGACTAAGTAAGACGCACGCAGACACGCATGACAGAGACGCGTTTAAGTTGTCGAAGGAAGGAAGTTCGCGTTTGAGTTGCTCTATCTGCTGCCGCACGCCCTGTGACAGGTTAGGTTTAGGGATGGTTTTGGTCAGGGCACAATTTCGCCAAAAAAGTGCTCCACAACGCCCTGTGACAGGTTAGGTTTAGGGATAGTTTTGGTCAGGGCACAATTTCGCCAAAAAAAAGTGCTCCACAACGCCCTGTGACAGGTTAGGTTTAGGGATGGTTTTGGTCAGGGCACAATTTCGCAATTTCGCCAGATACAATGCAGGGAACATAGGACCCTTTTTTAGAAAAAGGGTCCTAAGTTCCCCGGTCGCATACAAAGACCCAGGAACAACCGGGGAACATAGGACCCGGGGAACATAGGACCCGGGGAACATAGGCACGCTCCCGCCTGCAGATAGCAACATTTTGGTGTCCTTTGGGAAAATATTTAGAAAGAAGACAAAAGTACACACAGTTGTACAACTATTATCTTTATGATCTTTTTTTTGTTAGTTTCTCTGTTACTGTGTGTGGCCAATTAAGCGACTTTTGGCCATACCTGGCTGGTGACATTTAGCGACTTTCTGGTTGATGTTAAGATTAATAATAGCAACAGTTCTCTTCATCTTAATGCAATTTATTGTGTCTGTCTCTCCACATTTTGCCATTAGGTACTTTGAGCTCTTGTTGGTCAGTCACTCTAAGGTACATTGTTGCTGCCATCATAGCTAGCAAGCTGCCTGCAGATAGCGACATTTTGGTGTCCTTTGAGAAATATTAAGAAAGAAGACAAAAGTACAAGACATTGTACGATTACTATCTTTTTAAAATTATTTGTTTCACTGTGTGATTGACCGACTTTGCCGCTAGATTTCGCGTCTTTTGGCCATACCTGGCTAGCGACTAAAAACATCATTTAGCGACTTTTTGGTTGTGAAGATAAGTGGTAAAAGCAGATCTTCCTGTTGGTCTTCCCACATTTTGCCATTTGGTACTTTGCACTCTTCTTGGTCACTCCAAGGCATTTGTCCCTGCCTTCAGCTAGTCACTTGGCTCTTTTGGAATATATTTCACTGTAATTGGCTCTCTCTCTCTCTTTCTCCTCAGTACAAATCAGCCTGTTCCCTTGCCATTCATCACTGACCACTCTGCTCTCCTGTCTGTCAGACATTATTGCTGCTTGCAGATAGCTTGGAGTCCTTAGAGAAAATATCAGAAGAGAAAAGTACACAATTATCTTAATTATCTTTTTTATTCAGTCAGTCCTTCAGTGAGTCCCAGTGTGTTGGCGATTAAGCAACGTTGGCATTCAATTAGCGACTTTTGGCCATACATGGCTGGCGACTCAAAAAACTAGAAAAAAAGTACAAAAAGTTGTACAATTAATATCTTTATTATCCTTAATTCCCCTGAATCCTAGAGTGTGTTGCAATTAAGCAACTTTGCTGCTAGGTTTAGCGACTCTTGTTTTGGGCATACCTGGCTAGCGACTACAAACATTATTCAGCAACTTTTTGGCTGTTAAGATTAACGTTAATAAATTAAATCCTAATACAATTTATTGTGTTGGTCTCGCCATCTTGCTATTAGGTACTTTGAATTCTTGTTGGTCTCTGCTAAGGTATCTGGCTGTTGTCTTTGCCTTCAGTTAGTCACTTGGCTCTGGAATATATTTAACTGTACTTGGCTCTCTCTTTCTCCTCAGTACAAATCAGTCTGTTCCCTTGCCATTTAGACATTTTCTTGATTGGATCATCACTGACCACTCTGCTCTCCTGCTGTCTATCAGACATTGTTGCTCCCATCATAGCTAGCAAGCTGCCTTGGTGTCCTTTGTGAAAATATTTAGATAGAAGACTAAAGTGCACAAAGGTGTACAATTATTATCTTTTCAAAATATTTGTTTCACTGTCAGTGTGATTGACCGACTTTGCCGCTAGATTTCGCGTCTTTTGGCCATACCTGGCTAGCGACTGAAAACATCATTTAGCAACTTTTTGGTTGTGAAGATAAGAGGTAAAAGCAGATCTGCCTGTTGGTCTTTCCACATTTTGCCATTTGGTACTTTGCACTCTTGTTGGTCACTCCAAGGCATTTGTCCCTGCCTTCAGCTAGTCACTTGGCTCTTTTGGAATATATTTCACTGTAATTGGCTCTCTCTCTCTTTCTCCTCAGTACAAATCAGTCTGTTCCCTTGCCATTTAGACATTTTCTTGATTCGATCATCACTGACCACTCTGCTCTCCTGCTGTCTATCAGACGAATCAGTTGATTCTCTGCTCTCAATTGTCTATGCTAGTAAGCTGTTATTCTCTGCTTTGGAGTGTTGATGCTGGGTTGCTAGTTTTCTAAATCACCTCACACACTTGAAGGAAGCAGCACCGATCATAAACACACAAACAAACTCACACACACACACACACACACACACACACACACACACACACACACACACACACACACACACACACACACACATAGTTGGTTTATCTGTTGTGATAGGCAAAGAGCCAATGTGCAAAGAAAGAAGGGAAATATGGATCATAAACGTTTAAGTGGAGGAGCTAGAAAAAAAATTCAGCAAGAAAAGAAAAAAAAGGAATCAGTTTTACTTGAGAGTGTTCCAAATATCTCCAGCTTCTTCAGTACAAAGACATCTGCTGAAAGCAATTCTATAAATGCTACTGCAAATTCAGCTAAGGTTAGCAATGCACCTGAGCTAGCATGTAGCTCCCAAGATCCTGAGACCACTACAAGTGTAGACACTGAACCAAATGCTTCTGATGCTTATGATTCAACCAATTCAGCAGTAGCCAGTTGCTCGGATGAATGTGAGGTCACTGCACCTCTGGACAGCATAGAAAATGAGCTGAATCTTTCTTCAACACCATCTACAGTGACAACTCTACCTAGTGATCCCGCTAAATGGGCTGAGACCCTCACTGAGTCAATGAAGGAAGTTCTTATTCAAAGAGGTGCAAAATCATTTCACAACCGTCACAGCCATTATCCAGCTTCTGTGAGGAACAGTGGGCTAGGAGGCAAAACCCGATGCCTAAACAATGAACATTTTACTTCACACTTGCCCAATGGACAACGAGTACAAAGAGAGTGGCTGATGTACTCTCCCTCTACTGGTAATGTTTACTGCTTTGCATGCAAACTGTTTTCCCCAAAAACGCATTCTTTTGTGACAGGCTATTGTGATTGGAAACACTCAGAAAGATTTGGTGAACATGAGCGAAGTGCTGAGCACATAACCTGCATGCAAGCAGTCTTGAACCGCGCCAAAGGTGCCACAGTTGATGCAGACCTGTTCAAACAGTTTCAGGCAGAGAGCAGCTATTGGAGGCAGGTGTTACAAAGAGTTGTTGCAGTCATTAAATTCCTTGCAGAAAGGGGCCTTGCATTTAGGGGTAAAAATGAATCGTTAGGGTCTCCTCTCAATGGGAACTACCTTGGTATTCTGGAGGTCCTGGCTGAATTTGATCCCTTTCTAAAGGATCACATCAGAAAGTTTGGGCAGATGGGTCGAGGTAATACCTCATATCTGTCCTCCACCATTTGTGAGGAATTCATTGAATTGATGGGTGCAAAAACCAAACAGGCTATAGCAGATGAACTGCAAGCAAGCAAATACTACTCTATCATTGTGGATTCAACCCCAGATTTATCTCATGTGGACCAATTGACATTCATATTCCGTTTTGTTAGCAAAGAGGGCAGTGTTGTTGAACGCTTTGTGGGTTTTGAGCCCATTACTAGCCATACAGGTGAAAGTTTGGCTAACTGTGTCATGTCTGTGTTGGAAAATCTAGGGTTAGAGCTGTCAAATTGCAGGGGGCAGGCTTATGATAATGCCAGCAACATGTCAGGGAGGTATAATGGGTTGCAGGCTCACTTAAAGAAAAGCAACCCATTAATACACTATATTCCATGTGCAGCTCACTCTTTGAATTTGGTGGGAGTCAACAGCATTGACAGATGTGGAAATGAAGTCTCTAAGTATTTTGACTTGATTCAGTCTATTTACAACTTCACAACTGCATCCACACACCGATGGGACAGGGTATTTGGCAATTCCAACATAGATCTCACACTTAAAGCTTTATCCAACACGCGTTGGAGTTGCCGTGCAGAATCTACCAAAGCACTGTGGCAGAACTACAGTAAAATAAAAGCAGCACTACAGGTTATTTCCACTGATGACACAGAGAAACGAGACACACGAACTGAAGCTGACAGTCTAGTGCGGAAGCTGGATTCACTTGAGATGGCCTTCATGGCAGGCTTTTGGGACACTGTTCTGTCCAGATTTCAGGCCACAAGTCTGCAACTTCAAAAAGCAGACATGGACCTTGGTACAGCAGTTAGATTGCTGGAATCTCTGCGCACCTTTGTTCTCTCCCAAAGAGATCTATTTGATCATTTTGAGCAGAAAGCCTTAAACATGTTGGGTGGCACCCCATCTTACAGGGCTGAACGGACGAGGAAACGTAAAAAGTTTGCTGATGAATCAGCATCCCCAGATGTTGTGCTTGAGGGAAGGCAACTGTTTCAAATAGAGACATTTATTGCCTCTATTGATCAACTGAGTTCAAGCCTTAATCACCGTCTGGAGGCCTACAAACATCTGAACAATTTGTTCAGTGTCCTTTTCTCTTTGGATACAGAGTCCAATGCTTCAGTCCTTCACAAGGCCAAGATTCTCACTGAATCATACCCATCTGACCTCAATGAAAGTCTTGGACAGGAGCTTATACAGTTCAAATCTTTTATACAGCTCAACAACACTGATGAGGAGAGGACCCCTTCAGGACTGCTCAAAACAATAATACATTTTGGACTACAGCCTACGTTTCCTAATACATACATTGCGCTACAGATTTTTCTCACTCTACCGGTCAGTAACTGTGAGGGAGAACGCTCATTCTCTCTTTTGTCAAGAGTAAAAAATGAGCTGCGCACAAGAATGACTCAGAAAAGATTAAATGCGTTATCTCTAATGGCAATTGAGAGTGAGCTGACAAGAGAGTTGGACTTCAATGATGTGGTGGATGATTTTGCAAAATTGAAAGCACGAAAGAAACCCCTTGCTTAAAGGTGCACTGTGTAAGATTTTTAGGTTATTTCCAGAATTCACCCATTCACTAATGTTAGGCTACCTGTTTTCATGAATACTTACCACCACCATAAAATTCTAAGTATCCATTATGACTTGGAGAATTGCACTTTTGCCATTTCTGGGAAGTGTCACCTGGATTGTGAAGATAGGATTGACTTTAGGCAGAAGCTTGGTGCTTTCTCTGGCAAACTGAACCTCAAGCTTCATTCTCTGCAGCTTTGCATTCTTGTGCAGACTTTCATCCACAAGGAACTTTTCAACTTCCCCACTATCGTGAAGGGGCCATCAAAAGATTTCAGTGTGTCCAGCATGTCTAGTCTCTTACTCTCCTTTCTTTGAGCCATCTCTTGTTTCTCATCTGCCCTACTCTCGAATTTTGCCTTCATGAATTTACTCCAGTTGAGTTCAACCTCCCTTTTTGCTTGTGCTGCTGCCTTGAAACCTCTGAAGCTCCTGGCTCTTCTGTAAAATTATTGACCTATTGACTGCGTTCAGTGTGCCCAACTTCTTCAGTTTGTAGTCCACCTTGCCACATTGTCTCTCCATCCCAATGTTGTGCACAGGGGTGCCATCAATGTTACTAGCCTGTTCACTGACAGGGTCCATTGGGAAGGTCTCCTCATCCATCCTCTGCCTGGCCAGGACAGTCTTCAGATGGGGCAGCATGAGATCTGTCAGCTGCTTCACTTCATCCAAGTATTCGGCAGCCACGTCTGACACTGAGTTCAGGACATGTCCAGTGCCTGTCCAGCCACTATAGCATTCTTGGAAATGGGCTATCTTGACCTGCATGCAGCCCTTGTACCATGAACTGGCCTACACCTTTCTTTGTGGTGCTCTCCGATGCATGTTATCATTTTACCTTTCTCCTTCTCCTCAAGCTTAACCACAAATAGATACAGACTTTGAGCCTCAATTTGCTGCACAGCTGCCATTATGCCAATGTGTTTTCCTAAGATATTATTTTATTTTTAATGATAGAAGGGAGGAAAAGGGGGCAAAAATCATGTCCGATTTAGTTTTTTGGGTGGGTTGGGGGGTTTATTTCATGATAGCTACCAACTTCCAATACATAATATCTCTCAAATGACCCAATGCACCATCACTGAAGTGGGCGTAATCATTTTCAAAAATGTTTATTTTTAGGCCATTTATCCCCTCCCCCTGTGTCTGTGTGAAACCTGTGCTTGTCAGTGTCTGTGTGGTATACCTAATAGTGTGTGTGCAGTATGTGCACTCTTCTGTACAGTACAGTGTGCATGTCTGTTCACAGTATACAGTATTTCTTGCATAGTGCGTGCGTGTGTGTGCGCCCACACGCGCGGGGGGTTGAGGGGCCAAGACCATGTCAGGCCCAGGGGGCCAAAATTTCTTAATCCGCCCCTGCTTCTGTGTTTTCTGAGGGGAGAACTTGGTGAAAAGAGTTTGAGAACCACCGATCCAAAACAACAATACTATCATAATAAAACTAGGATATGACCAAATACAGCTACTGTACAAGCTATACACTGACTTCTCTAATAGAATTTTTCTTTTATGTAAAAAAAAAGATGAAATAATAGATATTTATTTATTTATGTATTGTTAAAGATTGAACAAGTGAAAAAAATGGTGTTTTCTAGTAAATACAAGGACATGATTAAATAAGTTCTGCTTCTTCCTACTCCCTTTCAAAGGAGTAAGAATGTTCAACTGTAAACATTGTAACTTTTCCCCCAAAATGGCCATGATTACCCAAAATTCCAGGGTTTCCGTTACATTTTGGGTCATCTTTCAAACTTGCATGATTCTCACTCGATTCTAAAATTCCAGGATCTCCCAGAATTCCCGGTGTTCCAAAGCCCTATTTTCACCTCTCTGGAAAGTTTTCACAGTACACATTTTTCAAACAACTCCAACCATTCCACTTTCAAAACCTTCCTCTTGGTAGGTACAACAAAACATTTTTTTTTTTTTTTGACACAAATTCCCAATTTTCCCGAAATTCCAGGAAATCCGAAATACCATTTCTTAATTCAAACTGTTACTACGTCAATGGTTTTCAACCGGAAAAAAAAAAATTCCAACGGCAATCCATACATATCATCTAGGACAATTGTGCTAATATCAATATGTTCAAACATTTTTGGTTTTTCTGAAACCTCCAAATTTCCAGGAAATTCCCACTCAAATGAACGGACATATCCATAGTTCTACAATGCCCTAAATGGTCAACATGTTGCAGCTTTTTTTTTTACCCGATTCCGACCTTTCAACCATTCACACACACTACTCTTCTGATATATCAAAGGCAAAACATGTTTTCCATTTCCCCAAATTCCCCGTTTTCCCAGAATTTCCATGAATTTCCCCCACTCACAATGAATTGGCAATATACAAACATCTGCATATTTCAAGTTTCTCATCTGATTTGAACCGTTCCACTTTCAACACCTTCCACTCACCTTGAACAATCAAACTACCTTCAGTTCAAAAATATTTCAGGAATTTCCAGAATTACTGGTTTTCCATAGCCCTATTTTCACCTCTTGTCCCAACATTTTCACAGTCCATATTTTTTCAACAAATTCCAATCATTCCACCATCAAAACATTCCTTGTTGTTGGGACAACACAATGTCCCAATGTTTCCTTCGTACAAATACTTTGCTTTCTCGAAATTCCAGGAATTCCAAAATACCCAGTCTCATATCAAAGTGTTAGTATGTCCACATTTTTTAACCGATTCAAAATATTCCAACACCAACCCATTTTTATCATCTAGGACAATTGTGCTAGTATCCATATTTTCAAAAGTTCCTGAAATACCAAAGTTTTCCATGAAATCCCCCCTTCCAGGAATTCCAAAATACTATAAGTGTTACTACGTCAACATTTCTCAACTGATTAAAAAAATTCAGATACCAACCCATTCATATCATCTAGGAAAATTGTGCTAGTTTCAATCATTTAAAAAAAATCCTAGTTCTCCCAAAATTCCAGCAATTAGGGTTAGGGTTAACCTACCCATTCTCAATTCAAATTGATTAAAACAATTCCAACACCAACCAATTTATATTATCAAGGACATTTGTGATAATATCAATATTTTCCTGAAATTCCCAAATTTCCAGGAAATGTCAATTCAAATGAATGGACATCTTCAAAGTGCAACAATGACCACATTTCTTAAATGTTTGCATCATTTTTTTGTTGCCCCATTCAGACCTTTCAACCATCCACACACACTACTCACCCTGGATAGAAAATGTAAAAGATGTTTTCCATTTACCCAAATTCCCGGTTTCCCCAGAATTTTCAGGTATTGTATCGCCATTGACAATCACTATCCCACATTTCTTACCCGATTTGAACCATACCACTTTCAACACTTTCCACTCACTTTGAACAATCAAATTACAATTTTCCAAGTTCAAAAATATTCCAAGAATTTCCAGAATTCCCGGTTTTCCAAATCCCTATGTTCAACTCTTGTCCCAACGTTTTCACAGTCCATATTGTTCAACAAATTCCAACCATTCCATCATCAAAACATTCCTCTTAGTTGGGACAACAAAACATCCCAATTTTTCTTTGTACAAATACATTTCCTAACCCTAAATTCCAGGAATTCCAAAATACCAATTCTTAATTCAAAGTGTTACTAAGTCAACATTTCTCAACCGATTCAAAAAATTCCAACACCAACCCAATCATATCATCTCGGAAGATTGTGCCAATTTCAATCATTTAAAAAAAAAATCCTGGTTTTCCTAAAATTCCAGGAATTCTGAAATACCCATTTTCACTTCAAACAGTTACTACGTCCACAGATTTCAAATGATTAAAACAATTCCAACACCAACCAATTCATATCATTGCGGACAATTGTGCTAGTATCAATATTTTTAAAAAATTCCTGAAATTCCCAAATTTCCAGGAAATTCCCATTCAAATGAATGGACAAATTCTAAGTTAGGCTATCGAAGGCAAAACATGTTTTCCACTTCCCCAAATTCCCGGTTTTCCCGGAATTTTCAGGAATACACCCATCGTTCGCACGCCATTCCTACTGGATATCGTAGTTGTTGTTGTTGCTGTTTCTGCATTTTTATGCAAACATGTCCGAAATAAACATTTACAATACAATACAATAATGCAAAATAATCCACCATGGATGGGCCAAAGTAAGTTGTGAGTGCCAGCACTTTGATAAAGAAGGTGAGATACATGACTGAATTCCAAAAAGAACAGAATCAATGATGTGTAAAAGTTTCATTTTGATGTATTTTGCATTGTTTTCTACAAAAAGCTCAAATTACTCTGGGTGTCTGTATGTATTTTTTATGGGGGAGAAAAATGCTTTAGTTTGAATGATTTGGTCTTGGTCAGATTTTGAAGTCTTGTTGTGTATCAACATTTATTTTCTGTATTATTTCACATGGCTGTGATTAAAATACAGAAATGGGCGGAGTCAAGTGTTTCTTCTGCATAAAATGGCATCCTCTGCAGTACACATTTATTTGTTTTTAATCTTTTGTCACAGTTACACATTCTAGAAAAAAAAGAAAGATATGCATATATCTGTTATGCATGTTCACAAATGTCCACTGCAGAGGACGCTGCTGGTAATGATGATGTCATCTTCATAATCCTACCTGATGTTCTCATAGTGGCTGATTTCAGGCTTTTTCACCTGCGTGTGTCGATACACCTTGTAGATGATCACTGCAAAGGCCAGGAGATTTACCTGAGGGAGAACAGTCTCATCACACTTCAACACATCAATCTGATGCTTGTGTTGCTTACCAGGATGATCAAACAGGCGGGACCGATGAAACTCCAAATAAAATGATTTTCCGTGCTCAGCCAACACCTGAAAAAAAAAATCAAACTTCATTTGCTGGTTTCGTTTCTCTTTTATTGCTGAAACTCAAAAACTAATTCAAAACATGAGAATAATTCATACAAACTCATCATGCAGACATCCTACACTATATTGAATACTTTACTATACTATACTAAAGTATACTATACTATCTGAATCTGCTGAAAAATGACTTTTGGACTAGAAAATAATAAGGGTGTCCCAATATGTTATTGATATTATATATCATTAAAACAAAAAAATGGAAAAGGTGTGATATCATGTGTGATACAAGCAGTCCTGCAGTGTTTACTTGTGTGTGATATCATGTGCGATACAAGCCGTCCTGCAGCGTGTTTACTTGTGTGTGATATCATGTGCAATACAAGCAGTGCTGCAGTTTACTTGTGTGTGATATCATAGTTTTTCGTTTTCAAGTCACATGTGTTTTCAGCACCCTGTTTTGTTTCTGTTGCCATGACGGCAGATTATGCTCAGCTGCCTCTGGTTAGTGTTCGAGATGCTCACCTGTTGTCCGGGCACTAATCAGAGGGCTATTTAGTCTTCGCCCGGGCAGCACTCTGCCTGGCTTCCTAATTTGCTCGTATGCAACAAGTATCGACCTCTTTGTTTCCTGCTAGCTTTCAGGCTATGCTATTTTTTTGCTTGCTAGCTCCCATGCTAGTCGTTTTTGTTTTTTTCCTGTCTGAGTTAGTTCCAGAATAAATCATTTTTCTACCTGCAAGCTGTGTCCGAGCCCGTCTGCATCCTTGGGAGAACACCACCGCACCTCGATGCGACCAGAGCGCTACAATATCAAGTGTGATACAAGCCGCCCTGTATCGTGTTTACTTGTGTGTGATATCATGTGCAATACAAGCAGTCCTGCAGCGTGTTAACTTGTGTGTCATATCATGTGCGATACAAGCAGTCCTGCAGAGTGTGGACTTGTGTGTCATATCATGTGCGATACAAGCAGTCCTGCAGAGTGTTTACTTGTGTGTGATATCATGTGTGATACAAGCAGTCTTGCATCGTGTTTACTTGTGTCATATCATGTGCGATACCAGCAGTCATGCAGCATGTTTAATTGTGTGTGATATCATGTGCGATACAAGCCGCCCTGTATTGTGTTTACTTGTGTATGATATCATGTGCGATACAAGCAGTCCTGCAGCGTGTTTACTTGTGTGTGATATCTTGTGCGATACAAGCAGTCTTGCAGCGTGTTTACTTGTGTGTGATATCATGTGCGATACGAGCAGTCCTGCAGCTTGTTTACTTGTGCAAAGCTGGAGAGGCAGTTAACTAGGGGTGCATGAAAAAAAACTATTCACTTCCGAATCGCAATAATTTTTAAAATTTTTCATTATATATAAATTAATAATCCAGAATTTTTATGTATCGATTTAACCCCCCCCAAAAAAAAATTAAATAAACAAAAAAACAACAACACATTTTTTCTATTTTTGTAAGATAATTAATTATTATTGTACGTTACGAGAATCGGTTTGAATCAATTCTAAAACGACTCGTAACCCATGCTTGATGTTCTCCAAAAAATATTTACAATTTCTTATTTTTTACTAAAGTCATTTACAAAAGGTAAACATGCTTGGCTATAGGCTACTATGAGCTAGCAGCTATTCAATTTAAAGACCGCATAAGTCCATTTCAAATGGTAAATAATAAATAGGTTTTCCCACCAACCATTGCTCTCTGTTTGACTCATTTCAAGTATGAACGATTCCAAGCGCTGTGAATCTTTGGGCTCACATTCAAACACATTCAGATTCCTGAGTGACGATTCAATTCAGAATGGATTCTTGATTCAAACAGATTCTTGCAATGTATTATTTGGAATAATAACTATAATCAACATTTTTCAAAAAAGGTGAGAAACTTTTTTAGGTTGCATGGAGATGTCCTAAAAACGTTTTTAAACAAATGTATTGTAGTTAAAAAAAAAAAAAAGAAAGTCAATCAATCTTTTTTTAAATGTATTTATCCATCCATCCATCTTCCTCCGCTTATCCGAGGTCGGGTTGCGGGGGCAGCAGCCTAAGCAGGGAAACCCAGACTTCCCTCTCCCCAGCCACTTGGTCCAGCTCCTCCCGGGGGATCCCGAGGCGTTCCCAGGCCAGCCGGGAGACATAGTCTTCCCAACGTGTCCTGGGTCTTCCCCGTGGCCTCCTACCGGATGTATTTATTGTTTTGCAAAATTATGAATCCATTTAGAATCGGAATGAATAAGAATGCTGAATCGGATTTGAATAGATTTTTTGTGCACCCCTAATGATTCACGCTGAGATCGTATCCGATCAATATCCTTATCGGAAAAAAACTCAAAGCTTCAATGCTGGTATCGTATCAGAAGTGAAAACTAGGGATGTCCGATAATGGCTTTTTGCCGATATCCGATATGCCAATATTGTCCAACTCTTTAATTACCGATACCGATATCAACCGATACCGATATCAACCGATATACACAGTGGTGGAATTAACACATTATTATGCCTAATTTGGACAACCAGGTATGGTGAAGATAAGGTACTTTTTAAAAAAATGAATAAAAAAAAATAAGATAAATAAATTAAAAACATTTTCTTGAATAAAAAAGAAAGTAAAACAATATAAAAACAGTTACATAGAAACTAGTAATTCATGAAAATTTGTAAAATGAAGTGTTAAAGGTTAGTACTATTAGTGGAGCAGCAGCACGCACAATCATGTGTGCTTACGGACTGTATCCCTTGCAGACTGTATTGATATATATTGATATATAATGTAGGAAGCAGAATATTAATAACAGAAAGAAACAACCCTTTAGTGTGAATGAGTGTAAATGGGGGAGGGAGGTTTTTTGGCTTGGTGCACTAATTGTAAGTGTATCTTGTGTTTTTTATGTGGATTTAATAAAAAAACAAAAAAAAACAAACAAAAAAAAACAAAATGATACTGATAGTAAAAAAAACGATACCGATAATTTCCGATATTACATTTTAACGCATTTATCGGCCGATATTGTCGGACATCTCTAGTGAAAACGTTGTATAATCAACATTATCTTTGGGAATTTCGGAATCAACCTGAAGTAGAAGTGCCATTCTATATTCATCGTTTGTTCATTTGAAGTCTGTTCTTCCACTTCCAAATTGCTTGGTCTTATTTTGAAATGTTCTCACATGACTTCCTCTTCTCCTTGCACACAACTGCTACTGCACTTGTTATTGAAGCTAAGCTGTGTGCGTCATGTCATGAAGAAACAAATATATGTATAGGAGCGCTCACATTTTATCAGTGCCGTAATACTTGGAGCCCAGCGTGGCGGAGATGGCGACCACCACGGCCGGGCTTCCGTAGCCGAAGACGTAGAAGTTACGGTGCAAGAAGCCCTTGTTGTAGATGACGCCCACCACGATTAAGTAGAGATGGATGCCCTCGATGCACATCCAGGCAAAGGCTGCCAAGAAGAAATAGTGCAGGAGACCCGCAATAACGGAGCAGAAGAGCTGCCGGGGAACAAAGAACAAATGATTGACCTGCAAAAACTCAAAAACCTAAATGTTGGTTTTCACGTTTGTCCCCCACGTTCCCTGCAGCCGTAAAACTCGGGCGATATCTTTATAACGAGGACATACAAGTGATAGAAAAAAAACAACCAGTTGAAGCATTTTGAACAATACAAATAATAATATAAACAATGTGTCCCTAAATATACTTGGGATTTTGTCATAAGGTTAACGTTCCTAAAACAAAAATAAGAAAACAATCTTTAATGTCGTCCAAAATAATGCAACATTTTACAGATCCTTTTACAACTCGTATACATCTAATGTGCAAAGACAAAGACTAATAAAAGTCCTGAATCCAGGCGATGATCCGAATCAGCCCCAATTCTGACCTTTCCTGAACGTTTCATCATAATGTGTCCATAACCTTTTAAGGCATTTAGCTAACACACTAACTAACTGACTAACTAACTGCAACAGTTACCGTAAATTCCAGACTATAGGCTGCTACTTTTTTTCTTGTGGCTTATAAAACGATGCGATTATTATATATGGATTTTTCTTTGCTGCCAGCCATAATGCAAATAGTTACAAAAAACCAAAAACAAATACACTGAATATGTGTGTTATTGCACCATCTTTTGGACGACTTCGCTCACTGCAGGTGCCTTTTTGCATAGACTGAGCTTTCAGCCGGAAGTAGAAGTGCAATTGTGTCTACTAGCCAGCTATAGCGTTCCTACTAAGTTTTACAATATAACTAAAACAAGTCTTACTTATTAAAAAATCCCATGTGTGATGTATGTAGGAGTGTTTTCATGCATATTTGTACGTGTTATCGTAATGTAATCAAGCTAGCATTGTTAGCATTACCTAATAGGCTAACACGTTTATGAGTGTCTGTTAGTATTATTAACTTACAATGACATTCTTTTTGTATTGTTTCACTTTCACAAATTCCTCAGTAAATTCACCAAAACGTCACCGTGGAGTTATTGAGTATGAACATGACTTATGTTTTGTTTGATCAGCCGTTTTACTGCCGTGTTACAGACACCGTTTGGAAACAATTAAGGTATGTAAATAAACACTTTGTGTAAATAACTTGTTTCACAACTTATAGTGCAGTGCGACTAATATATGGGGAAAAAGTCCTTCTAAAATTTAGTAAGTGCGGCTTATAGTCCAGAAAATACGGTACTCCTGTTTGTAGAGTAAATTGTTCAACTTCAATTCTAGTCACCTGTCATCATTTAGACCAAAAGGATCTGGGTGGACTGTTTCCTTCTAAAGGTAGAGTTCTAATAAGAGTCCAGGGTTACCTTGTGTGTGTTCATGTTGATCCCCACCAAGAAGATGAACTCGGCCATGAAAAGACTGCAGCACAGGTTCTTGTGAATGGTGGTTCTGGTGCTCTGGATCCCGCTGAAGAACCAGAAGGTGAAGATGCACATTGACAGGCAGATGATGGAGATGATCATCCCCAGCTGGCTGATGCGGGTCAGGACTGTCTGGTGGGCCGCCAACTGAGTGTCGGAGAGTATATATTCAGTCATGGTTTCTAGTGGACGTGTTGCATTAACAGCTGTCACGCGTCGATGCGTTATCAAAGATACTTGGTGTTCAACATCAAAGCGAGGAACTCTCACGTTGGCTCGCCCGGACGACATGAGGACAGCAAAGTGTGTGAGGTGGCTGCAGGTGCAGGTGGTGGCGTTGCTGCTGACGTGCACCGTCCTGCAGCCGCGTGTCGCCCAGCGACCCCGCAGACTCTCAGTCTCGTAGTCCCAGAAGACGCACTTGGTCACGTCAGCGTCGGTGTCGATGGGCTTTACAGGACAACAAAAGGCATGGACTGATGTTGTCAAATGGAACGGGCAGAAACTGATCAAAGTGACTCCGGAAAATAATCATAAACTGATTATTATGATTGATTATTTCTTAACTTCTTCAATAATGCCATTAATCGATTAGTGGGTTTTGATATGGGCCACGCAGACAGGACCTGGATAACTTGAGGCCACAAGCAGGATTTTATTTTGAACACTTTTAGAACTTTTTGAAGTCATGTGAAACCATTTTTGTACTTTCTCAATCAAATTTGATTTTAATTTAATGCAAGTTTTGTACCAAAAGAAATTAATGGGAACAAAATTGTTCAATAACGAAAATTTAAATATTCCTGCGGAAATGTTGATGGGCCTGCTATCTGTGCCATGGACTTCTGGCCAGTGGTCGTCGGAAGCCGCCGTACTTTTAAGATGGTTCGGAGTGTCCGAAGCTGTGTGTTTTAGGTGTAACTATACAAAATGAGCTACAGAGCTAGCCTGAAACATTAATATGCTAACACGTAGCATATGTGCTAAAGATGGCATGCTAACAGTTAACATGTCTCACACGTCAAGTAACGTGGCTGTAATGTGTATGGCTGCTGAAATAGAGAAAAAAGTGAAAAATAAGCAAAAAAGTTAGCATGCTAATATTAACTTGCTAGCATGCTAAAAGTTAACAAGTGTCACGTACCAAGTTATATGACTCTGGAGTAAACAATTGCAAGTGTTGCTCAAAAATTTTCATGCTAATGTTAGCCTGTTAGCAAGCTAACGTTAGCATTCTATCAGTTACCATATGTCACATACCAAGTTTTACGACTGTAAGGTAAATTGCTGTGTAATTAGAGAAAAAAAATAAAGTTAGCTAAAAAGTTATCATGTTAATGTTAGTATGCTAACATTTGCATGCTAGCAGTTAACAAGTGTCACATACCAAGTTATAGACTTAGACTTAGACTGTAACTTCCTTTTTTATTGTCATTCAAATTTGAACTTTACAGTACAGATAAGAACAAAATGTTGTTACATTAGCTCATGGTAGTGCAGGATAAATAAGCAATAAGGTGCATATATAAATAAATAAATAGATTACTGTACAGATAAATATATTGCACATTTCCACATGCGTCCACGTTTATGGATGTATGTTATATTGTCTTTTTTATTCCAGCGAGTTAATCCATTTTGGGGGGAGTTGAGGGGATAATTTAATTATGATGCGTTCAAGAGTCTTACGGCTTGAGGGAAAAAGCTGTTACAAAACCTGGAGGTTCTGCTTCGGAGGCTGCGGAACCTCTTTCTAGAGTCCAGCAGTGAAAACAGTCCTTGGTGGGGGTGGGAGGAGTCTCTGCAGATTTTCTGAGCCCTGGTCAGGCAGCGGCTTTTTGCCATCTCCTGTATAGGAGGAAGAGGAGTCCTGATGATCTTTTCCTCTCTGGAGAGACTTCCAGTCCGAGGCATTGCAGGCTCCAGTCCAGACAGAAATGTTGTTGGTCAGCAGGCTCTCTATAGTGCCTCTGTAGAATGTGCTGATAATGGGGGGTGGTCTCTATAGTGCCTCTGTAGAATGTGCTGAGAATGGGGGGTGGTCTCTATAGTGCCTCTGTAGAATGTGCTGAGAATGGGGGGTGGTCTCTATAGTGCCTCTGTAGAATGTGCTGAGAATGGGGGGAGGTCTCTATAGTGCCTCTGTAGAATGTGCTGAGAATGGGGGGTGGTCTCTATAGTGCCTCTGTAGAATGTGCTGATAATGGGGGGAGGTCTCTATAGTGCCTCTGTAGAATGTGCTGAGAATGGGGGGTGGTCTCTATAGTGCCTCTGTAGAATGTGCTGAGAATGGGGGGTGGTCTCTATAGTGCCTCTGTAGAATGTGCTGAGAATGGGGGGAGGTCTCTATAGTGCCTCTGTAGAATGTGCTGAGAATGGGGGGTGGTCTCTATAGTGCCACTGTAGAATGTGCTGAGAATGGGGGGTGGTCTCTATAGTGCCTCTGTAGAATGTGCTGAGAATATGGGGAGGTCTCTATAGTGCCTCTGTAGAATGTGCTGAGAATGGGGGGTGGTCTCTATAGTGCCTCTGTAGAATGTGCTGAGAATGGGGGGTGGTCTCTATAGTGCCTCTGTAGAATGTGCTGAGAATGGGGGAAGGTCTCTATAGTGCCTCTGTAGAATGTGCTGAGAATGGGGGGTGGTCTCTATAGTGCCTCTGTAGAATGTGCTGAGAATGGGGGGTGGTCTCTATAGTGCCTCTGTAGAATGTGCTGAGAATGGGGGGTGGTCTCTATAGTGCCTCTGTAGAATGTGCTGAGAATGGGGGGTGGTCTCTATAGTGCCTCTGTAGAATGTGCTGAGAATGGGGGGTGGTCTCTATAGTGCCTCTGTAGAATGTGCTGAGAATGGGGGGTGGTCTCTATAGTGCCTCTGTAGAATGTGCTGAGAATGGGGGGTGGTCTCTATAGTGCCTCTGTAGAATGTGCTGAGAATGGGGGGTGGTCTCTGTAGTGCCTCTGTAGAATGTGCTGAGAATGGGGGGGTGGTCTCTATAGTGCCTCTGTAGAATGTGCTGAGAATGGGGGGTGGTCTCTATAGTGCCTCTGTAGAATGTGCTGAGAATGGGGGGTGGTCTCTGTAGTGCCTCTGTAGAATGTGCTGAGAATGGGGGGTGGTCTCTGTAGTGCCTCTGTAGAATGTATTGAGAATGGGGGGTGGTCTCTGTAGTGCCTCTGTAGAATGTGCTGAGAATGGGGGGAGGTCTCTGTAGTGCCTCTGTAGAATGTGCTGAGAATGGGGGGTGGTCTCTATAGTGCCTCTGTAGAATGTGCTGAGAATGGGGGGTGGTCTCTATAGTGCCTCTGTAGAATGTGCTGAGAATGGGGGGTGGTCTCTATAGTGCCTCTGTAGAATGTGCTGAGAATGGGGGGTGGTCTCTATAGTGCCTCTGTAGAATGTGCTGAGAATGGGGGGTGGTCTCTATAGTGCCTCTGTAGAATGTGCTGAGAATGGGGGGTGGTCTCTATAGTGCCTCTGTAGAATGTGCTGAGAATGGGGGATGGTCTCTATAGTGCCTCTGTAGAATGTGCTGAGAATGGGGGGTGGTCTCTATAGTGCCTCTGTAGAATGTGCTGAGAATGGGGGAAGGTCTCTATAGTGCCTCTGTAGAATGTGCTGAGAATGGGGGGTGGTCTCTATAGTGCCTCTGTAGAATGTGCTGAGAATGGGGGGTGGTCTCTATAGTGCCTCTGTAGAATGTGCTGAGAATGGGGGGGAGGTCTCTATAGTGCCTCTGTAGAATGTGCTGAGAATGGGGGGTGGTCTCTATAGTGCCTCTGTAGAATGTGCTGAGAATGGGGGGTGGTCTCTATAGTGCCTCTGTAGAATGTGCTGAGAATGGGGGGTGGTCTCTATAGTGCCTCTGTAGAATGTGCTGAGAATGGGGGGTGGTCTTTATAGTGCCTCTGTAGAATGTGCTGAGAATGGGGGGTGGTCTCTATAGTGCCTCTGTAGAATGTGCTGAGAATGGGGGGTGGTCTCTGTAGTGCCTCTGTAGAATGTGCTGAGAATGGGGGGAGGTCTCTATAGTGCCTCTGTAGAATGTGCTGAGATTGGGGGGAGGTCTCTATAGTGCCTCTGTAGAATGTGCTGAGAATGGGGGGTGGTCTCTATAGTGCCTCTGTAGAATGTGCTGAGAATGGGGGGTGGTCTCTATAGTGCCTCTGTAGAATGTGCTGAGAATGGGGGGTGGTCTCTGTAGTGCCTCTGTAGAATGTGCTGAGAATGGGGGGTGGTCTCTATAGTGCCTCTGTAGAATGTGCTGAGAATGGGGGGTGGTCTCTATAGTGCCTCTGTAGAATGTGCTGAGAATGGGGGGTGGTCTCTATAGTGCCTCTGTAGAATGTGCTGAGAATGGGGGGTGGTCTCTATAGTGCCTCTGTAGAATGTGCTGAGAATGGGGGGTGGTCTCTATAGTGCCTCTGTAGAATGTGCTGAGAATGGGGGTTGGTCTCTGTAGTGCCTCTGTAGAATGTGCTGAGAATGGGGGGTGGTCTCTATAGTGCCTCTGTAGAATGTGCTGAGAATGGGGGGTGGTCTCTATAGTGCCTCTGTAGAATGTGCTGAGAATGGGGGGTGGTCTCTGTAGTGCCTCTGTAGAATGTGCTGAGAATGGGGGGTGGTCTCTGTAGTGCCTCTGTAGAATGTGCTGAGAATGGGGGGTGGTCTCTATAGTGCCTCTGTAGAATGTGCTGAGAATGGGGGGTGGTCTCTATAGTGCCTCTGTAGAATGTGCTGAGAATGGGGGGTGGTCTCTATAGTGCCTCTGTAGAATGTGCTGAGAATGGGGGGTGGTCTCTATAGTGCCTCTGTAGAATGTGCTGAGAATGGGGGGTGGTCTCTATAGTGCCTCTGTAGAATGTGCTGAGAATGGGGGGTGGTCTCTGTAGTGCCTCTGTAGAATGTGCTGAGAATGGGGGGAGGTCTCTATAGTGCCTCTGTAGAATGTGCTGAGAATGGGGGGAGGTCTCTATAGTGCCTCTGTAGAATGTGCTGAGAATGGGGCGTGGTCTCTATAGTGCCTCTGTAGAATGTGCCGAGAATGGGGGGTGGTCTCTATAGTGCCTCTGTAGAATGTGCTGAGAATGGGGGGTGGTCTCTATAGTGCCTCTGTAGAATGTGCTGAGAATGGGGGGTGGTCTCTGTAGTGCCTCTGTAGAATGTGCTGAGAATGGGGGGTGGTCTCTATAGTGCCTCTGTAGAATGTGCTGAGAATGGGGGGTGGTCGCTATAGTGCCTCTGTAGAATGTGCTGAGAATGGGGGGTGGTCTCTATAGTGCCTCTGTAGAATGTGCTGAGAATGGGGGGTGGTCTCTATAGTGCCTCTGTAGAATGTGCTGAGAATGGGGGGTGGTCTCTATAGTGCCTCTGTAGAATGTGCTGAGAATGGGGGGTGGTCTCTATAGTGCCTCTGTAGAATGTGCTGAGAATGGGGGGTGGTCTCTATAGTGCCTCTGTAGAATGTGCTGAGAATGGGGGGTGGTCTCTGTAGTGCCTCTGTAGAATGAGAATGGGGGGTGGTCTCTATAGTGCCTCTGTAGAATGTGCTGAGAATGGGGGGTGGTCTCTATAGTGCCTCTGTAGAATGTGCTGAGAATGGGGGGTGGTCTCTGTAGTGCCTCTGTAGAATGTGCTGAGAATGGGGGGTGGTCTCTGTAGTGCCTCTGTAGAATGTGCTGAGAATGGGGGGTGGTCTCTATAGTGCCTCTGTAGAATGTGCTGAGAATGGGGGGTGGTCTCTGTAGTGCCTCTGTAGAATGTGCTGAGAATGGGGGGTGGTCTCTATAGTGCCTCTGTAGAATGTGCTGAGAATGGGGGGTGGTCTCTATAGTGCCCCTGTAGAATGTGCTGAGAATGGGGGGTGGTCTCTATAGTGCCTCTGTAGAATGTGCTGAGAATGGGGGGTGGTCTCTATAGTGCCTCTGTAGAATGTGCTGAGAATGGGGGGTGGTCTCTATAGTGCCTCTGTAGAATGTGCTGAGAATGGGGGGTGGTCTCTATAGTGCCTCTGTAGAATGTGCTGAGAATGGGGGAAGGTCTCTATAGTGCCTCTGTACAATGTGCTGAGAATGGGGGGTGGTCTCTATAGTGCCTCTGTAGAATGTGCTGAGAATGGGGGGTGGTCTCTATAGTGCCTCTGTAGAATGTGCTGAGAATGGGG
This sequence comes from Entelurus aequoreus, assembly GCF_033978785.1. Classification (NCBI taxonomy): domain Eukaryota; kingdom Metazoa; phylum Chordata; class Actinopteri; order Syngnathiformes; family Syngnathidae; genus Entelurus; species Entelurus aequoreus. Next base: position 52,120,802 of record NC_084749.1, read on the forward strand.
GGTGGTCTCTATAGTGCCTCTGTAGAATGTGCTGAGAATGGGGGGTGGTCTCTATAGTGCCTCTGTAGAATGTGCTGAGAATGGGGGGTGGTCTCTATAGTGCCTCTGTAGAATGTGCTGAGAATGGGGGGTGGTCTCTATAGTGCCTCTGTAGAATGTGCTGAGAATGGGGGGTGGTCTCTATAGTGCCTCTGTAGAATGTGCTGAGAATGGGGGAAGGTCTCTATAGTGCCTCTGTACAATGTGCTGAGAATGGGGGGTGGTCTCTATAGTGCCTCTGTAGAATGTGCTGAGAATGGGGGGGGAGGTCTCTATAGTGCCTCTGTAGAATGTGCTGAGAATGGGGGGTGGTCTCTATAGTGCCTCTGTAGAATGTGCTGAGAATGGGGGGTGGTCTTTATAGTGCCTCTGTAGAATGTGCTGAGAATGGGGGGTGGTCTCTATAGTGCCTCTGTATAATGTGCTGAGAATGGGGGGTGGTCTCTGTAGTGCCTCTGTAGAATGTGCTGAGAATGGGGGGAGGTCTCTATAGTGCCTCTGTAGAATGTGCTGAGAATGGGGGGTGGTCTCTGTAGTGCCTCTGTAGAATGTGCTGAGAATGGGGGGTGGTCTCTATAGTGCCTCTGTAGAATGTGCTGATAATGGGGGGAGGTCTCTATAGTGCCTCTGTAGAATGTGCTGAGAATGGGGGGTGGTCTCTATAGTGCCTCTGTAGAATATGCTGATAATGGGGGGAGGTCTCTATAGTGCCTCTGTAGAATGTGCTGAGAATGGGGGGTGGTCTCTATAGTGCCTCTGTAGAATGTGCTGAGAATGGGGGGTGGTCTCTATAGTGCCTCTGTAGAATGTGCTGAGAATGGGGGGAGGTCTCTATAGTGCCTCTGTAGAATGTGCTGAGAATGGGGGGTGGTCTCTATAGTGCCTCTGTAGAATGTGCTGATAATGGGGGGAGGTCTCTATAGTGCCTCTGTAGAATGTGCTGAGAATGGGGGGTGGTCTCTATAGTGCCTCTGTAGAATGTGCTGAGAATGGGGGGTGGTCTCTATAGTGCCTCTGTAGAATGTGCTGAGAATGGGGGGAGGTCTCTATAGTGCCTCTGTAGAATGTGCTGAGAATGGGGGGTGGTCTCTATAGTGCCACTGTAGAATGTGCTGAGAATGGGGGGTGGTCTCTATAGTGCCTCTGTAGAATGTGCTGAGAATGGGGGGAGGTCTCTATAGTGCCTCTGTAGAATGTGCTGAGAATGGGGGGTGGTCTCTATAGTGCCTCTGTAGAATGTGCTGAGAATGGGGGGTGGTCTCTATAGTGCCTCTGTAGAATGTGCTGAGAATGGGGGGTGGTCTCTATAGTGCCTCTGTAGAATGTGCTGAGAATGGGGGGTGGTCTCTATAGTGCCTCTGTAGAATGTGCTGAGAATGGGGGGTGGTCTCTATAGTGCCTCTGTAGAATGTGCTGAGAATGGGGGGTGGTCTCTATAGTGCCTCTGTAGAATGTGCTGAGAATGGGGGGTGGTCTCTATAGTGCCTCTGTAGAATGTGTTGAGAATGGGGGGTGGTCTCTATAGTGCCTCTGTAGAATGTGCTGAGAATGGGGGGTGGTCTCTATAGTGCCTCTGTAGAATGTGCTGAGAATGGGGGGTGGTCTCTATAGTGCCTCTGTAGAATGTGCTGAGAATGGGGGGTGGTCTCTGTAGTGCCTCTGTAGAATGTGCTGAGAATGGGGGGTGGTCTCTATAGTGCCTCTGTAGAATGTGCTGAGAATGGGGGGTGGTCTCTATAGTGCCTCTGTAGAATGTGCTGAGAATGGGGGGTGGTCTCTGTAGTGCCTCTGTAGAATGTGCTGAGAATGGGGGGTGGTCTCTGTAGTGCCTCTGTAGAATGTATTGAGAATGGGGGGTGGTCTCTGTAGTGCCTCTGTAGAATGTGCTGAGAATGGGGGGAGGTCTCTGTAGTGCCTCTGTAGAATGTGCTGAGAATGGGGGGTGGTCTCTATAGTGCCTCTGTAGAATGTGCTGAGAATGGGGGGTGGTCTCTATAGTGCCTCTGTAGAATGTGCTGAGAATGGGGGGTGGTCTCTATAGTGCCTCTGTAGAATGTGCTGAGAATGGGGGGTGGTCTCTATAGTGCCTCTGTAGAATGTGCTGAGAATGGGGGGTGGTCTCTATAGTGCCTCTGTAGAATGTGCTGAGAATGGGGGGTGGTCTCTATAGTGCCTCTGTAGAATGTGCTGAGAATGGGGGATGGTCTCTATAGTGCCTCTGTAGAATGTGCTGAGAATGGGGGGTGGTCTCTATAGTGCCTCTGTAGAATGTGCTGAGAATGGGGGAAGGTCTCTATAGTGCCTCTGTAGAATGTGCTGAGAATGGGGGGTGGTCTCTATAGTGCCTCTGTAGAATGTGCTGAGAATGGGGGGTGGTCTCTATAGTGCCTCTGTAGAATGTGCTGAGAATGGGGGGGAGGTCTCTATAGTGCCTCTGTAGAATGTGCTGAGAATGGGGGGTGGTCTCTATAGTGCCTCTGTAGAATGTGCTGAGAATGGGGGGTGGTCTCTATAGTGCCTCTGTAGAATGTGCTGAGAATGGGGGGTGGTCTCTATAGTGCCTCTGTAGAATGTGCTGAGAATGGGGGGTGGTCTTTATAGTGCCTCTGTAGAATGTGCTGAGAATGGGGGGTGGTCTCTATAGTGCCTCTGTAGAATGTGCTGAGAATGGGGGGTGGTCTCTGTAGTGCCTCTGTAGAATGTGCTGAGAATGGGGGGAGGTCTCTATAGTGCCTCTGTAGAATGTGCTGAGATTGGGGGGAGGTCTCTATAGTGCCTCTGTAGAATGTGCTGAGAATGGGGGGTGGTCTCTATAGTGCCTCTGTAGAATGTGCTGAGAATGGGGGGTGGTCTCTATAGTGCCTCTGTAGAATGTGCTGAGAATGGGGGGTGGTCTCTGTAGTGCCTCTGTAGAATGTGCTGAGAATGGGGGGTGGTCTCTATAGTGCCTCTGTAGAATGTGCTGAGAATGGGGGAAGGTCTCTATAGTGCCTCTGTAGAATGTGCTGAGAATGGGGGGTGGTCTCTATAGTGCCTCTGTAGAATGTGCTGAGAATGGGGGGTGGTCTCTATAGTGCCTCTGTAGAATGTGCTGAGAATGGGGGGGAGGTCTCTATAGTGCCTCTGTAGAATGTGCTGAGAATGGGGGGTGGTCTCTATAGTGCCTCTGTAGAATGTGCTGAGAATGGGGGGTGGTCTCTATAGTGCCTCTGTAGAATGTGCTGAGAATGGGGGGTGGTCTCTATAGTGCCTCTGTAGAATGTGCTGAGAATGGGGGGTGGTCTTTATAGTGCCTCTGTAGAATGTGCTGAGAATGGGGGGTGGTCTCTATAGTGCCTCTGTAGAATGTGCTGAGAATGGGGGGTGGTCTCTGTAGTGCCTCTGTAGAATGTGCTGAGAATGGGGGGAGGTCTCTATAGTGCCTCTGTAGAATGTGCTGAGATTGGGGGGAGGTCTCTATAGTGCCTCTGTAGAATGTGCTGAGAATGGGGGGTGGTCTCTATAGTGCCTCTGTAGAATGTGCTGAGAATGGGGGGTGGTCTCTATAGTGCCTCTGTAGAATGTGCTGAGAATGGGGGGTGGTCTCTGTAGTGCCTCTGTAGAATGTGCTGAGAATGGGGGGTGGTCTCTATAGTGCCTCTGTAGAATGTGCTGAGAATGGGGGGTGGTCTCTATAGTGCCTCTGTAGAATGTGCTGAGAATGGGGGGTGGTCTCTATAGTGCCTCTGTAGAATGTGCTGAGAATGGGGGGTGGTCTCTATAGTGCCTCTGTAGAATGTGCTGAGAATGGGGGGTGGTCTCTATAGTGCCTCTGTAGAATGTGCTGAGAATGGGGGTTGGTCTCTGTAGTGCCTCTGTAGAATGTGCTGAGAATGGGGGGTGGTCTCTATAGTGCCTCTGTAGAATGTGCTGAGAATGGGGGGTGGTCTCTATAGTGCCTCTGTAGAATGTGCTGAGAATGGGGGGTGGTCTCTGTAGTGCCTCTGTAGAATGTGCTGAGAATGGGGGGTGGTCTCTGTAGTGCCTCTGTAGAATGTGCTGAGAATGGGGGGTGGTCTCTATAGTGCCTCTGTAGAATGTGCTGAGAATGGGGGGTGGTCTCTATAGTGCCTCTGTAGAATGTGCTGAGAATGGGGGGTGGTCTCTATAGTGCCTCTGTAGAATGTGCTGAGAATGGGGGGTGGTCTCTATAGTGCCTCTGTAGAATGTGCTGAGAATGGGGGGTGGTCTCTATAGTGCCTCTGTAGAATGTGCTGAGAATGGGGGGTGGTCTCTGTAGTGCCTCTGTAGAATGTGCTGAGAATGGGGGGAGGTCTCTATAGTGCCTCTGTAGAATGTGCTGAGAATGGGGGGAGGTCTCTATAGTGCCTCTGTAGAATGTGCTGAGAATGGGGCGTGGTCTCTATAGTGCCTCTGTAGAATGTGCCGAGAATGGGGGGTGGTCTCTATAGTGCCTCTGTAGAATGTGCTGAGAATGGGGGGTGGTCTCTATAGTGCCTCTGTAGAATGTGCTGAGAATGGGGGGTGGTCTCTGTAGTGCCTCTGTAGAATGTGCTGAGAATGGGGGGTGGTCTCTATAGTGCCTCTGTAGAATGTGCTGAGAATGGGGGGTGGTCGCTATAGTGCCTCTGTAGAATGTGCTGAGAATGGGGGGTGGTCTCTATAGTGCCTCTGTAGAATGTGCTGAGAATGGGGGGTGGTCTCTATAGTGCCTCTGTAGAATGTGCTGAGAATGGGGGGTGGTCTCTATAGTGCCTCTGTAGAATGTGCTGAGAATGGGGGGTGGTCTCTATAGTGCCTCTGTAGAATGTGCTGAGAATGGGGGGTGGTCTCTATAGTGCCTCTGTAGAATGTGCTGAGAATGGGGGGTGGTCTCTGTAGTGCCTCTGTAGAATGAGAATGGGGGGTGGTCTCTATAGTGCCTCTGTAGAATGTGCTGAGAATGGGGGGTGGTCTCTATAGTGCCTCTGTAGAATGTGCTGAGAATGGGGGGTGGTCTCTGTAGTGCCTCTGTAGAATGTGCTGAGAATGGGGGGTGGTCTCTGTAGTGCCTCTGTAGAATGTGCTGAGAATGGGGGGTGGTCTCTATAGTGCCTCTGTAGAATGTGCTGAGAATGGGGGGTGGTCTCTGTAGTGCCTCTGTAGAATGTGCTGAGAATGGGGGGTGGTCTCTATAGTGCCTCTGTAGAATGTGCTGAGAATGGGGGGTGGTCTCTATAGTGCCCCTGTAGAATGTGCTGAGAATGGGGGGTGGTCTCTATAGTGCCTCTGTAGAATGTGCTGAGAATGGGGGGTGGTCTCTATAGTGCCTCTGTAGAATGTGCTGAGAATGGGGGGTGGTCTCTATAGTGCCTCTGTAGAATGTGCTGAGAATGGGGGGTGGTCTCTATAGTGCCTCTGTAGAATGTGCTGAGAATGGGGGAAGGTCTCTATAGTGCCTCTGTACAATGTGCTGAGAATGGGGGGTGGTCTCTATAGTGCCTCTGTAGAATGTGCTGAGAATGGGGGGTGGTCTCTATAGTGCCTCTGTAGAATGTGCTGAGAATGGGGGGTGGTCTCTATAGTGCCTCTGTAGAATGTGCTGAGAATGGGGGGTGGTCTCTATAGTGCCTCTGTAGAATGTGCTGAGAATGGGGGGTGGTCTCTATAGTGCCTCTGTAGAATGTGCTGAGAATGGGGGGTGGTCTCTATAGTGCCTCTGTAGAATGTGCTGAGAATGGGGGGTGGTCTCTATAGTGCCTCTGTAGAATGTGCTGAGAATGGGGGAAGGTCTCTATAGTGCCTCTGTACAATGTGCTGAGAATGGGGGGTGGTCTCTATAGTGCCTCTGTAGAATGTGCTGAGAATGGGGGGGAGGTCTCTATAGTGCCTCTGTAGAATGTGCTGAGAATGGGGGGTGGTCTCTATAGTGCCTCTGTAGAATGTGCTGAGAATGGGGGGTGGTCTTTATAGTGCCTCTGTAGAATGTGCTGAGAATGGGGGGTGGTCTCTATAGTGCCTCTGTATAATGTGCTGAGAATGGGGGTGGTCTCTGTAGTGCCTCTGTAGAATGTGCTGAGAATGGGGGGAGGTCTCTATAGTGCCTCTGTAGAATGTGCTGAGAATGGGGGGTGGTCTCTGTAGTGCCTCTGTAGAATGTGCTGAGAATGGGGGGTGGTCTCTATAGTGCCTCTGTAGAATGTGCTGATAATGGGGGGAGGTCTCTATAGTGCCTCTGTAGAATGTGCTGAGAATGGGGGGTGGTCTCTATAGTGCCTCTGTAGAATATGCTGATAATGGGGGGAGGTCTCTATAGTGCCTCTGTAGAATGTGCTGAGAATGGGGGGTGGTCTCTATAGTGCCTCTGTATAATGTGCTGAGAATGGGGGGTGGTCTCTGTAGTGCCTCTGTAGAATGTGCTGAGAATGGGGGGAGGTCTCTATAGTGCCTCTGTAGAATGTGCTGAGAATGGGGCGTGGTCTCTATAGTGCCTCTGTAGAATGTGCCGAGAATGGGGGGTGGTCTCTATAGTGCCTCTGTAGAATGTGCTGAGAATGGGGGGTGGTCTCTATAGTGCCTCTGTAGAATGTGCTGAGAATGGGGGGTGGTCTCTGTAGTGCCTCTGTAGAATGTGCTGAGAATGGGGGGTGGTCTCTATAGTGCCTCTGTAGAATGTGCTGAGAATGGGGGGTGGTCGCTATAGTGCCTCTGTAGAATGTGCTGAGAATGGGGGGTGGTCTCTATAGTGCCTCTGTAGAATGTGCTGAGAATGGGGGGTGGTCTCTATAGTGCCTCTGTAGAATGTGCTGAGAATGGGGGGTGGTCTCTATAGTGCCTCTGTAGAATGTGCTGAGAATGGGGGGTGGTCTCTATAGTGCCTCTGTAGAATGTGCTGAGAATGGGGGGTGGTCTCTATAGTGCCTCTGTAGAATGTGCTGAGAATGGGGGGTGGTCTCTGTAGTGCCTCTGTAGAATGAGAATGGGGGGTGGTCTCTATAGTGCCTCTGTAGAATGTGCTGAGAATGGGGGGTGGTCTCTATAGTGCCTCTGTAGAATGTGCTGAGAATGGGGGGTGGTCTCTGTAGTGCCTCTGTAGAATGTGCTGAGAATGGGGGGTGGTCTCTGTAGTGCCTCTGTAGAATGTGCTGAGAATGGGGGGTGGTCTCTATAGTGCCTCTGTAGAATGTGCTGAGAATGGGGGGTGGTCTCTGTAGTGCCTCTGTAGAATGTGCTGAGAATGGGGGGTGGTCTCTATAGTGCCTCTGTAGAATGTGCTGAGAATGGGGGGTGGTCTCTATAGTGCCCCTGTAGAATGTGCTGAGAATGGGGGGTGGTCTCTATAGTGCCTCTGTAGAATGTGCTGAGAATGGGGGGTGGTCTCTATAGTGCCTCTGTAGAATGTGCTGAGAATGGGGGGTGGTCTCTATAGTGCCTCTGTAGAATGTGCTGAGAATGGGGGGTGGTCTCTATAGTGCCTCTGTAGAATGTGCTGAGAATGGGGGAAGGTCTCTATAGTGCCTCTGTACAATGTGCTGAGAATGGGGGGTGGTCTCTATAGTGCCTCTGTAGAATGTGCTGAGAATGGGGGGTGGTCTCTATAGTGCCTCTGTAGAATGTGCTGAGAATGGGGGGTGGTCTCTATAGTGCCTCTGTAGAATGTGCTGAGAATGGGGGGTGGTCTCTATAGTGCCTCTGTAGAATGTGCTGAGAATGGGGGGTGGTCTCTATAGTGCCTCTGTAGAATGTGCTGAGAATGGGGGGTGGTCTCTATAGTGCCTCTGTAGAATGTGCTGAGAATGGGGGGTGGTCTCTATAGTGCCTCTGTAGAATGTGCTGAGAATGGGGGAAGGTCTCTATAGTGCCTCTGTACAATGTGCTGAGAATGGGGGGTGGTCTCTATAGTGCCTCTGTAGAATGTGCTGAGAATGGGGGGGGAGGTCTCTATAGTGCCTCTGTAGAATGTGCTGAGAATGGGGGGTGGTCTCTATAGTGCCTCTGTAGAATGTGCTGAGAATGGGGGGTGGTCTTTATAGTGCCTCTGTAGAATGTGCTGAGAATGGGGGGTGGTCTCTATAGTGCCTCTGTATAATGTGCTGAGAATGGGGGGTGGTCTCTGTAGTGCCTCTGTAGAATGTGCTGAGAATGGGGGGAGGTCTCTATAGTGCCTCTGTAGAATGTGCTGAGAATGGGGGGTGGTCTCTGTAGTGCCTCTGTAGAATGTGCTGAGAATGGGGGGTGGTCTCTATAGTGCCTCTGTAGAATGTGCTGATAATGGGGGGAGGTCTCTATAGTGCCTCTGTAGAATGTGCTGAGAATGGGGGGTGGTCTCTATAGTGCCTCTGTAGAATGTGCTGAGAATGGGGGGTGGTCTCTATAGTGCCTCTGTAGAATGTGCTGAGAATGGGGGGTGGTCTCTATAGTGCCTCTGTAGAATGTGCTGAGAATGGGGGAAGGTCTCTATAGTGCCTCTGTAGAATGTGCTGAGAATGGGGGGTGGTCTCTATAGTGCCTCTGTAGAATGTGCTGAGAATGGGGGGTGGTCTCTATAGTGCCTCTGTAGAATGTGCTGAGAATGGGGGGTGGTCTCTATAGTGCCTCTGTAGAATGTGCTGAGAATGGGGGGTGGTCTCTATAGTGCCTCTGTAGAATGTGCTGAGAATGGGGGGTGGTCTCTATAGTGCCTCTGTAGAATGTGCTGAGAATGGGGGGTGGTCTCTATAGTGCCTCTGTAGAATGTGCTGAGAATGGGGGGTGGTCTCTATAGTGCCTCTGTAGAATGTGCTGAGAATGGGGGGTGGTCTCTGTAGTGCCTCTGTAGAATGTGCTGAGAATGGGGGGGTGGTCTCTATAGTGCCTCTGTAGAATGTGCTGAGAATGGGGGGTGGTCTCTATAGTGCCTCTGTAGAATGTGCTGAGAATGGGGGGTGGTCTCTGTAGTGCCTCTGTAGAATGTGCTGAGAATGGGGGGTGGTCTCTGTAGTGCCTCTGTAGAATGTATTGAGAATGGGGGGTGGTCTCTGTAGTGCCTCTGTAGAATGTGCTGAGAATGGGGGGAGGTCTCTGTAGTGCCTCTGTAGAATGTGCTGAGAATGGGGGGTGGTCTCTATAGTGCCTCTGTAGAATGTGCTGAGAATGGGGGGTGGTCTCTATAGTGCCTCTGTAGAATGTGCTGAGAATGGGGGGTGGTCTCTATAGTGCCTCTGTAGAATGTGCTGAGAATGGGGGGTGGTCTCTATAGTGCCTCTGTAGAATGTGCTGAGAATGGGGGGTGGTCTCTATAGTGCCTCTGTAGAATGTGCTGAGAATGGGGGGTGGTCTCTATAGTGCCTCTGTAGAATGTGCTGAGAATGGGGGATGGTCTCTATAGTGCCTCTGTAGAATGTGCTGAGAATGGGGGGTGGTCTCTATAGTGCCTCTGTAGAATGTGCTGAGAATGGGGGAAGGTCTCTATAGTGCCTCTGTAGAATGTGCTGAGAATGGGGGGTGGTCTCTATAGTGCCTCTGTAGAATGTGCTGAGAATGGGGGGTGGTCTCTATAGTGCCTCTGTAGAATGTGCTGAGAATGGGGGGGAGGTCTCTATAGTGCCTCTGTAGAATGTGCTGAGAATGGGGGGTGGTCTCTATAGTGCCTCTGTAGAATGTGCTGAGAATGGGGGGTGGTCTCTATAGTGCCTCTGTAGAATGTGCTGAGAATGGGGGGTGGTCTCTATAGTGCCTCTGTAGAATGTGCTGAGAATGGGGGGTGGTCTTTATAGTGCCTCTGTAGAATGTGCTGAGAATGGGGGGTGGTCTCTATAGTGCCTCTGTAGAATGTGCTGAGAATGGGGGGTGGTCTCTGTAGTGCCTCTGTAGAATGTGCTGAGAATGGGGGGAGGTCTCTATAGTGCCTCTGTAGAATGTGCTGAGATTGGGGGGAGGTCTCTATAGTGCCTCTGTAGAATGTGCTGAGAATGGGGGGTGGTCTCTATAGTGCCTCTGTAGAATGTGCTGAGAATGGGGGGTGGTCTCTATAGTGCCTCTGTAGAATGTGCTGAGAATGGGGGGTGGTCTCTGTAGTGCCTCTGTAGAATGTGCTGAGAATGGGGGGTGGTCTCTATAGTGCCTCTGTAGAATGTGCTGAGAATGGGGGGTGGTCTCTATAGTGCCTCTGTAGAATGTGCTGAGAATGGGGGGTGGTCTCTGTAGTGCCTCTGTAGAATGTGCTGAGAATGGGGGGTGGTCTCTATAGTGCCTCTGTAGAATGTGCTGAGAATGGGGGGTGGTCTCTATAGTGCCTCTGTAGAATGTGCTGAGAATGGGGGGTGGTCTCTATAGTGCCTCTGTAGAATGTGCTGAGAATGGGGGGTGGTCTCTATAGTGCCTCTGTAGAATGTGCTGAGAATGGGGGGTGGTCTCTATAGTGCCTCTGTAGAATGTGCTGAGAATGGGGGGTGGTCTCTGTAGTGCCTCTGTAGAATGTGCTGAGAATGGGGGGTGGTCTCTATAGTGCCTCTGTAGAATGTGCTGAGAATGGGGGGTGGTCTCTATAGTGCCTCTGTAGAATGTGCTGAGAATGGGGGGTGGTCTCTATAGTGCCTCTGTAGAATGTGCTGAGAATGGGGGGTGGTCTCTATAGTGCCTCTGTAGAATGTGCTGAGAATGGGGGGTGGTCTCTGTAGTGCCTCTGTAGAATGTGCTGAGAATGGGGGGTGGTCTCTATAGTGCCTCTGTAGAATGTGCTGAGAATGGGGGGTGGTCTCTATAGTGCCTCTGTAGAATGTGCTGAGAATGGGGGGTGGTCTCTGTAGTGCCTCTGTAGAATGTGCTGAGAATGGGGGGTGGTCTCTGTAGTGCCTCTGTAGAATGTGCTGAGAATGGGGGAAGGTCTCTATAGTGCCTCTGTAGAATGTGCTGAGAATGGGGGGTGGTTTCTGTAGTGCCTCTGTAGAATGTGCTGAGAATGGGGGGTGGTCTCTATAGTGCCTCTGTAGAATGTGCTGAGAATGGGGGGTGGTCTCTATAGTGCCTCTGTAGAATGTGCTGAGAATGGGGGGTGGTCTCTATAGTGCCTCTGTAGAATGTGCTGAAAATGGGGGGTGGTCTCTATAGTGCCTCTGTAGAATGTGCTGAGAATGGGGGGTGGTCTCTATAGTGCCTCTGTAGAATGTGCTGAGAATGGGGGGTGGTCTCTATAGTGCCTCTGTAGAATGTGCTGAGAATGGGGGATGGTCTCTATAGTGCCTCTGTAGAATGTGCTGAGAATGGGGGGTGGTCTCTATAGTGCCTCTGTAGAATGTGCTGAGAATGGGGGAAGGTCTCTATAGTGCCTCTGTAGAATGTGCTGATAATGGGGGGAGGTCTCTATAGTGCCTCTGTAGAATGTGCTGAGAATGGGGGGTGGTCTCTGTAGTGCCTCTGTAGAATGTGCTGAGAATGGGGGGAGGGAGCTGTGCTCTTTTCATCCAACGCAAAAATTGCATGCGCTGCTGAGCTCTTTATACAAGAGCTCCGGTGTGTAGGGACTAGGGATGGGCGATACCACACTTTTAGGATTCGATACGATACCGATACTTTTTCTTGCATTTTCATCGATACCAATACCGATACCAATAATTTCTTATTGGCAATTTTTTGTCAGTCAAAAATATTATTACTATTGTTATTATTTAAGACAAATCACAAGACAAATACAGACCATTTATACCACATTTATTATGGTCAATATATAATAAAAGTAAATTTAAAATAAATAACATAAATATGAAAAATAAATTAAATATTATATATAATAATAACTATATATTATATATAATAATAATAATTAAATATTAGGGCTTTCCAATTAACAGTCAAATCCGAATTGCAAGAAGCTGCAGTTATTTTTTAAAGTTTGTGATATAATTAGCAATTAATGAAATATGAAATAGGCTAATGTTTTCGAAATGTAAGAAATCATGTCACAGATTAAAACCAAAATCACATTCAATCATATATTCAAGATTTTCTTGGAAAAAAATAAAACTGTAATGCAAAGATGAAGAATCTCCAAATTGTATCTCTTTCTTATCTTGTTTTAAATACTCAAGCAATTTTCAACTAACAGTGAATTCCCCTGTGGGGAAATTATTTGAATTTAGGATAATCATTTAAACATCCATCCATTTTCTACCGCTTATTCCCTTCGGGTCGCGGGGGGCACTGGAGCCTATCTCAGCTACAATCGGGCGGAAGGCGGGGTACACCCTGGACAAGTCGCCACCTCATCGCAGGGCCAACACAGATAGACAGACAACATTCACACACTAGGGACCATTTAGTGTTGCCAATCTACCTATCCCCAGGTGCATGTCTTTGGAGGTGGGAGGAAGCGGGAGTACCCGGAGGGAACCCACGCAGTCACGGGGAGAACATGCAAACTCCACACAGAAATATTCAGTAAACATTACTAAAAAAAAAAACAACAATGCCTGTTTTAAGTCAACAATTGGACAACACTGGATATGCCTGGCTGCATCGCTGTCGGCTGGCTGTGTGTGTGTTGCACGTTGACCACGCTCATTGGCTGTCTCCTGTCACGTGACTGGGCCAGCTCTATACTCTGCCAGCTACAGGGCTGTCCCAGCTCTATACTCTGCCAGGTACAGGGCTGTCCCAGCTCTATACTCTGCCAGGTACAGGGGTGTCCCAGCTCTATACTCTGCCAGGTACAGGGCTGTCCCAGCTCTATACTCTGCCAGGTACAGGGGTGTCCCAGCTCTATACTCTGCCAGGTACAGGGGTGTCCCAGCTCTATACTCTGCCAGGTACAGGGCTGTCCCAGCTCTATACTCTGCCAGGTACAGGGGTGTCCCAGCTCTATACTCTGCCAGGTACAGGTGTGTCCCAGCTCTATACTCTGCCAGGTACAGGGCTGTCCCAGCACATAGTAAGTTAAGTAAGTCATCAAAAACATCTGAAAGTGATGCTTGCACCCCCCACACGCCGTTTTTTGGTTTATATCGATACTTTTTTCAGAAAAGTGATGCCAAATGAGTAGCGTGTGAGTATCGATATATCGATACCACAGGATCGATACGCACATCCCTAGTAGGGACCAGGTTATATTGTCAGTTACAGTATCTGCACTCCCTGGAACTTGGTGCTGCTTACTATCTCCACCGCTGTGCCGTTGATGTAGAGTGGAGCGTGGCTGGACTGGTGCTTCCTGAAGTCAACAATGATCTCCTTGGTCTTGTCGACATTCAGGTCCAGGTTGTTGGTTCTGCACCAGTCAACCAGATGTTTCACCTCTTCCCTGTATTCCATGTCGTTGTTGTCACGGATGAGGCCCACTACTGTCGTGTACTTCACAATGTGGTTAGTAGTGGACCTGGCGCAGCAGTCATGAGTCATCAACGTGAACAGGACGCAGCCCTGGGGGGAGCCGGTGCTCAGGGAGATGGCACTGGAAGTGTTGTTGCCCACTCTCACAGATTGGGGTCTGTCTGTGAGGAAGTCAAGCAGCCAGTTGCAAAGGGGGGTACTGAATCCAAGGGGGGACAGTTTGCTCACCAAGTGCTGCGGGATGATGGTGTTGAATGCTGAGCTGAAGTCCAGAAACAACGTCCGCACGTGTGTGTCCTTTCCTTCCAGATGTTCTAAGCTCAAGTGGAGTGCAGAGGAGATGGCGTCCTCTGTGGAGCGGTTAGGGCGATAAGCAAACTGGTATGGGTCGAATGTGGGGGGAAGTCTGGAGACAATATATTCCTTTACCAGCCTCTCGAAGCACTTCATTATGATGGGGGTGAGTGCAACGGGGCGGTAATCATTGAGGGAGGAGATTGTGGGTTTTTTAGGCACTGGAATGATTGTGGCCGTCTTAAAACATGATGGTACCACAGCCTGGGTCAGCGAGATGTTGAAGATGTCTGTGAGAACCCCAGCCAGCTGATCTGCACATCCCTTAAGCACCTTGCCCGGGATGTCATCAGGTCCTGGTGCTTTCCGGGGATTCACTCTCCTCAGGGTTTTCCGGATATCCGCTATATCCAGGTTGAGCGGCTGCTCGTCAGGGCGAGGGATGGATTTTCTCGCCGGAGTGGTGTTAAGTGCCTCAAACCTCGCAAAGTAGTTGTTAAGGTAATTTACGAAGCTGATACAGTTGTCACAGGGATGGGGGGCAGCTTTATAGTCTCTGATGACATGTATGCCCTGCCACATTCGTCTAGTGTTTGTAGGGTTCTCCAAGAAGTCCTGCACTTTCTGACTGTGAGCACGCTTTTCAACCTTAATGGCACGGTTCAGGTTAGCTCTGGCTGATTTTAATGCCACCATGTCACCAGACCTGAAAGCCTTGTTCCGAGCCTTCAGCATTGCACGTACCTCACTGTTCATCCAGGGTTTGTCGTTGGCCCGTGTGGGGATGTTCTTGATCACACTGACATCCTCCATGCACTTCTGAATGTATGCGGACACAGACTCTGCATACTCCTCCACACATGTGTGGTGATTTTCGGTGGCGGCTGCCTTGAACATGTCCCAGTCTGTGGTTTCGAAGCAGTCTTGTAATGCTTCCTTTTCTCCCTCTGGCCAGGTCCTCACCTGCTTCACTGTAGCTTGCTTCCTGATCAGCAGGGGCTTGTATGCCGAAACATAGTTAGCCCCGCGATACTAACTGCCTCTTTCGGAACGGATGGTTTCAGTCACGTTTCTGTGAGAAATATGGCGCAGCAGTCTCTCATCTCGCATCTTGCATATAAATCCAGCTTAAGGTAGTCCAATTTGTTCTCCAGGGAGCGGACATTTGAAAGCAGGATGGAAGGAAGCGGCGTGCTGTGAGGATTAGCCTTTAGCTTTGTTGTTAGCCCCGCTAACTGCTTCCGATCACACTGCTTACGTCTCCTCTGTCGACGGTCCCCGCTGGTACTAGGCTCCATTGCTTCACAGGCCGCTGGATATAGCCGGCGTAGAATTATGATGCTAGTGAGGAGGTCCAATGTATATGCATCTTTTGGTCCAAAACGGCCCAATCTATCCACATCCAGAATTGTCTGGTGGTCGTATGTTACCACGGAGTGTCCACGCTGGAAGCCAGCCATGAAATTCACAGAATTTAGCGGTATATTTGCCAAAATGTTCCATTACTACCATGAGCCTCTGGAGCCGCAGCCGAGCAGGGCGCCGCTATATGACTTTATGTTAAACAATTGCAAAATTAGCTAAAAAAGCTAGCACTTTGCTGTTAGCATGCTAATGTAAACATGCTTACCATTCAATGGGCCCATAACCGTGAGTTTTTCGGAATAACGTTGCCATGGTAACACAAAATGTACCCCACTAGAAGTGCCGCTGTCTCCTTTATCGATACCTTTCTGTTATGTATGCGAGGGGTGGAAGGAGACGACACTACAAAGAAGCTAAGGTTACCGGGTTTATTGTAACCTTTGATGAGTGTGTGGGAGGTGTATGCTACTCTATGTGTTTGTTGCGGGACTATGTGTGATTTTAACCATGTGCTCTATGTGTTTGTTGCGGGACTATGTGTGATTTTAACCATGTGAATAATACCAGACGATGTTGTAGGTGCGTGATGGATGAATCCTTCGTCAGTCCAGAGGGGCGAGGCAAAGAGGGTTAGGGTTTTCCATAATAAACATTTAGGATTCATACTTTGATGAGTGACTTTATTTGTAAATACTTTAAAGACGAGCACAGTTTAGACAGTAAAAATGCAGAAAAGTATTTGAAAAAAAGGTCAAATATATAAACAAATCAGATAAAAAAGACCTTAAAAACAATTATGCAGATAACAATGCAGGTTACAAGTGTGTTTTAAAGGCCTACTGAAATGAATTTTTTAAATTTAAACGGGGATAGCAGATCTATTCTATGTGTCATACTTGATCATTTCGCGATATTGCCATATTTTTGCTGAAAGGATTTAGTATAGAACAACGACGATAAAGATTGCAACTTTTGGTATCTGATAAAAAAAAGGCTTGCACCTACCGGAAGTAGCGTGACGTAGTCAGTTGAACATATACGCAAAGTTCCCTATTGTTTACAATGATGGCCGCATGAAGTGAGAGAGATTCGGACCGAGAAAGCGACAATTTCCCCATTAATTTGAGCGAGGATGAAAGATTTGTGGATGAGTAAAGTGCAAGTGAAGGACTAGTGGGGAGTTGAAGCTATTCAGATAGGGAAGATGCTGTGAGAGGCGGGGGTGACCTGATATTCAGCTGGGAATGACTACAACAGTAAATAAACACAAGACATATATATACTCTATTAGCCACAACACAACCAGGCTTATATTTAATATGACACAAATTAATCCTGCATAATAACACCTGCGTGTTTGTTATGCTAGCTCCTAGCTCCTCTGCTAGCTCCTAGCTCCATAGAACACGCCAATACAATTCAAACACATGATCAACACACACAATCACTCAGCCCAAAAGACCGTTTACCTAACCCAAGGTTCATAAAGCTTATATATTTTTAAAAAGTTACGTACGTGACGCGCACATACGGTCAAGTTATCGAATGTTTAGCAGCCAAGGCTGCATACTCACGGTACCTGATATTCAGCTGGGAATGACTACAACAGTAAATAAACACAAGACATATATATACTCTATTAGCCACAACACAACCAGGCTTATATTTAATATGCCACAAATTAATCCTGCATAATAACACCTGCGTGTTTGTTATGCTAGCTCCTAGCTCCTCTGCTAGCTCCTAGCTCCATAGAACACGCCAATACAATTCAAACACCTGATCAACACACACAATCACTCAGCCCAAAAGACCGTTCACCTAACCCAAGGTTCATAAAGCTTATATATTTTAAAAAAGTTACGTACATACGCAAAAAAAAGCCAAAGCTGCATACTCACAGTAGCACGTCTGCGTCTTTGTCATCCAAATCAAAGTAATCCTGGTAAGAGTCTGTGTTGTCCCAGTTCTCTACAGGCGTCTGTGTATCCAAGTCAAAATTCCTCCTGGTTAGAGTCTCTGTTATCCGAGTTCTTCCATCTTGACTGCATCTTTGGGGAATGTAAACAAAGAAGCGCCGGCTGTGTACTGTTGTGGCTGACTACATTCGAAAAATACGTCCATTTCGCACCGACAACTTTCTTCTTTGCTTGCTCAGCTTCCTTCTTCATAATGCAATGAACATGATTGAAACAGATTCACGAACACAGATGTCCAGAATACTGTGGAATTATGAAATGAAAACAGAGCTTTTTCGTATTGGCTTCAATGTGGAAGGCATACCCGTGTTCGCCGGGCTACGTCACGCGCATACGTCATCCTCAGAGGCGTTTCGAACCGGAAGTTTAGCGGCAAATTTAAAATGTCACTTTATAAGTAAACCCGGCCGTATTGGCATGTGTTATAATGTTAAGATTTCATCATTGATATATAAACTATCAGACTGCGTGGTCGCTAGTAGTGGCTTTCAGTAGGCCTTTAAGATGAAGTTGATGAGGTGTCACAAAGAAAAGAGGTAGGTAAAGGTGCGATGCCAGCTTCCTCGTCACACACGCATCACCTTCACTCACTGACCTTTTTTTCATTTATGACTTTTATACATTCTAAATCTTAATGTGGTGCATGTTGTATTTGTGTTAGGGTTGTACGGTATACCGGTAGTAGTATAGTATTGCGGTACTAATGAATCAAAAACGGTACTATTCTTTGAAAAGTACCGGTTCCCCATTTTTTTTACAAGCATGACGGTGCGTCATCACGTGGTGATATTGCTGGGTTTACCAGCAGAGGAGCATGTTGGGCAGCGCACACACACAGAGTACTTACAAGCAGACACAGTGTGTAGACAGAAAAGGGAGAATGGACGCATTTTGGTGTAAAAAGTAAAGATAAAGGTGAAGTTATAACACTGAAACACCCTCAGGAAGAGCTGCTTTAACACATGCAGCTAACATCCATCCACAGTGTTTTAGCTACTTCTAAATCACTAATCCTGGCCTGCATGGTGACAAATAAAGTAAGTTTCTTACATGTAACATTATCACTGGAGGAGGAGGAATAGCCAAACATGCTTCACTACACACCGTAGGAAGATACAATAGCTCACTGCTAACAAAAGCTAGCGCTTCTGAATGTAAACAAATGCCATGGGTGGATCTACACCTGACATCCCCTGTAATGATACCAAGTAAAAGAGCGTATCTAGTCGATACTGCTATTATTACACCGATATTTTTTATCGTCACAAAATCTTTTTTCCTTCTTTTAAAATGTATATTATGTTTATAAAGTCAGTAAATATGTCCCTGGACACATGAGGACTTTGAATATGACCAATGTATGATCCTGTAACTACTTGGTATCACATCCATACCTAAATGTGTGGTATCATCCAAAACTAATGTCAAGTATCAAAGAAGAGAAGAATAAGTGATTATTACATTTGAACAGAAGTGTAGATATAACATGTTAAAACAGAAAATAAGCAGATATTAACAGTAAATGAACAAGTAGATTAATAATACATTTTTACAGTTTGTCCCTCATAATGTGTACAAAATAATAGGTGTATAAATGACACAATACGTTACTGCATACGACTAATTAGGAGTCTTTGTTTGTTTACTTACTACTAAAAGACAAGTTGTCTAGTATGTTCAACATTTTATACAAAGACTAAAGTGCAATAATAAACATATGTTTCATGTACTCTAAGATTGTTTTGTTCCAATAAAGACAATAATGACCCCTTTATCTAGAAAAGTATCGAAAAGTATTGAAAATTATTCAAATACATACCAAAATATTGGTATCGAGACAGCGCTAATTTGTGTGTGTGCAAAATTAACAACTTTGACGGCTAGTCTAATTTTTTTATTAAAATAATGTTATTTTTTCCAAGTTATTTCATAAACCATGATGTTATTTATTTTTTGTCTTTCTTATCTGTCATTTTTTTTTTCTTCTTCTTTTTATGTGGGCTCTGTACCGAGGATGTGGTTGTGGCTTGTGCAGCCCTTTGAGACACTTGTGATTTAGGGCTGTATAAATAAACATTGATTGATTGATTGATTGATTGATTAATCCATCCATGATTTTTGGTTAGTTGATCTGTCCTGTCTGTAATTTTTTAATGTTTTATTTCAACCTGTTTTTAGGGGTAGGGTTTGGGTCTTTTTTTATTCATATTTTTTAATTTTTTAACCTGTCTATTTTTATTTTAGTGGAACAAGTCCCGCAGGGGCAATGTAGAGCGCCGCAAGGGGCCCTATGGAAATTGCTGTGTTTTTTCTTCAATACATTCGGATGCCTCTTTGAGGCCCTTAACAAAGTCCCCATATTTTGCAGGTGTTTCAGGTAATGCAAAAGTTGTATATTTTGGGGGTTCTGAAATGGGTCAGGGCACGAGGAGGACCAACTTGCGTGAACCCCACGGTGCAAAGGAGGTGAAAATCATCCATATTAGGATTCTGACCTCATTTGGATAAGGAAACAAGTGATCAGATTGCGGGACCTATCCGGATCAGGCTAGTAGAACCGCCTCCACCCACAGGGACAAAGAGTGTGGATGATCGACAAAAGTGTTCGCTCTGTTTCTTTCAGCTGCGAGGCTCATAAAGTTTATTTCAGCAAATGTCCAAACCCTCAACCCTCACCCAGCCAACTTTACTCCTTTGAGGCGCGAAAAGAGCTGCAGCTCCAGAGCTCCCCCCCCCCCCCCCCCAACATCTTTTCCGTAACATGTGTACATGTTCTTATCAGCTATCAAGTTATTTTTCTAGGCCCCAGTCTGCCCCCATAGAAGCCCAGTCTGACCTTGACTTTTTTTTTTTATGCATCCCTGCTCTGTTTGTGCTGAAAATTATATTTTGCCGTTCAAGCGCAATGACAATAATTCTCTTAAAAGGGATAATGAACAACGGATTAGATTTTGGGGCTGATCCGGATGACTGTCGACGGGAAACCCCAGGAGATTTGCAATTGGAGTGAAAGAAATCTTTACCTGGACGTGTCTCAGCGTGAAGGTGACGTGGTCTAGCTGGTCGGCAGGTTTGATGGCGGCGGCCACCACTTGGGAGTTGACGGTGATTTCTCCCGATTTGGCGTAGCGCGAGTAGTCGGTGACGCCCGGGTCGATGGCGGGCTTCAAGATGTCCGCCATGCTGTCGTATCGTACAAACACCACTGACACGCTTGCTGTGGACAACACCAGTGAAACAAACGTCAGAAGAGGGTCGGAAGAAGTCTGAGTACACGGGTGACTTTTTCTATGGTTGCTGCTCCCAGACGCTACCTGGTAGAAGTTTTTGTATGGTTGCTGCTCCCAGACGCTACCTGGTAGAAGTTTTTGTATGGTTGCTGCTCCCAGACGCTACCTGGTAGAAGTTTTTGTATGGTTGCTGCTCCCAGACGCTACCTGGTAGAAGTTTTTGTATGGTTGCTGCTCCCAGACGCTACCTGCTAGAAGTTTTTGTATGGTTGCTGCTCCCAGACGCTACCTGGTAGAAGTTTTTGTATGGTTGCTGCTCCCAGACGCTACCTGGTAGAAGTGTTTGTATGGTTGCTGCTCCCAGACGCTACCTGGTAGAAGTGTTTGTATGGTTGCTGCTCCCAGACGCTACCTGGTAGAAGTGTTTGTATAGTTGCTGTTCCCAGACGCTACCTGGTAGAAGTGTTTGTATGGTTGCTGCTCCCAGACGCTACCTGCTAGAAGTTTTTGTATGGTTGCTGCTCCCAGACGCTACCTGGTAGAAGTTTTTGTATGGTTGCTGCTCCCAGACGCTACCTGGTAGACGTTTTTGTATGGTTGCTGCTCCCAGACGCTACCTGGTAGAAGTTTTTGTATGGTTGCTGCTCCCAGACGCTACCTGCTAGAAGTTTTTGTATGGTTGCTGCTCCCAGACGCTACCTGGTAGAAGTTTTTGTATGGTTGCTGCTCCCAGACGCTACCTGGTAGAAGTGTTTGTATGGTTGCTGCTCCCAGACGCTACCTGGTAGAAGTGTTTGTATGGTTGCTGCTCCCAGACGCTACCTGGTAGAAGTGTTTGTATGGTTGCTGCTCCCAGACGCTACCTGGTAGAAGTGTTTGTATGGTTGCTGCTCCCAGACGCTACCTGTAGAAGTGTTTGTATGGTTGCTGCTCCCAGACGCTACCTGGTAGAAGTGTTTGTATGGTTGCTGCTCCCAGACGCTACCTGGTAGAAGTTTTTGTATGGTTGCTGCTCCCAGACGCTACCTGCTAGAAGTTTTTGTATGGTTGCTGCTCCCAGACGCTACCTGGTAGAAGTTTTTGTATGGTTGCTGCTCCCAGACGCTACCTGGTAGAAGTTTTTGTATGGTTGCTGCTCCCAGACGCTACCTGGTAGAAGTGTTTGTATGGTTGCTGCTCCCAGACGCTACCCTGTAGAAGTTTTTGTATGGTTGCTGCTCCCAGACGCTACCTGCTAGAAGTTTTTGTATGGTTGCTGCTCCCAGACGCTACCTGCTAGAAGTTTTTGTATGGTTGCTGCTCCCAGACGCTACCTGGTAGAAGTTTTTGTATGGTTGCT
>NC_084750.1:0-30000 GCF_033978785.1 Entelurus aequoreus
AGACAGTGGCTGAGTGTGTCTGCTGTAGTGAAATAGAGGCAGTGACCAGAACGATGGAGGAGGAGGGGGTGAAGACGTGCATCATAGACCACCATGGCTTTCCATCTGTGTGTCTGGATGAATGGGTGCTGCAGACAGCGTATAACGCCTACAAACAGCAATATGGCATGCTGCAGCAACAGCAAAATGAGTGAGGCACTAATAAGTTTAAATAATTCTTTATTCTATCAACCTTTGGAAGATAAGTCAGAATGAGCACTTTCTTATCTTATTCTTATTCTGTGAAATGTACTGTGCTACAATGCACATGACATTATATATCATAGAAGTATTACATAGATGGACCGTAGATGTCAACAATATTTACAATTTACTGCAACAGTAAATGACAAATGAATAGAATGCATGACAATGTCTTTTGAATCTCAGAGAACAGTGAGTCACTGTGTATCCATGTCCGGATAATAACAGCTGCCATCATTTGCTACTTGCAGGCGGAGACGACACACAGCCTATCGACAGTTTGTCCGCTTCTGCTGGGGATATCTGGGAAAGGACATAAGGGTGGTACTACCAGCTTGTGTAGTACATAAGATTAGGACAACATTCCCATCGATGGACTACACGGGGTTCCAAGACGTGCAGTGACTGCAACAGAATCTACATGGCCACTGTACTTAATCAATAAAATCAATCAATCAATCAATCAGTCAATCAATCAATGTTTATTTATATAGCACTAAATCACAAATGTCTCAAAGGGCTGTACAAGCCACAACGACATCCTCGGTACAGAGCCCACACACGGGCAAGGAAAACTCACCCCAGTAGGACGTCGATGTGAATGACTATGAGAAACCTTGGAGAGGACCGCATATGTGGGTAACCCCCCCCCTCTAGGGGAGACCGAAAGCAATGGATGTCGAGTGGGTCTAACATATTAGTGAGGGTCCAGTGGAGCCAGCAGGAGGCCACCCCGAGCGGAGACGGGTCAGCAGCGCAGATGTCCCCAACCGATGCACAGGCGAGCGGTATACCCCGGGTCCCAACTCTGGACAGCCAGCACTTTATCCATGGTCACCGGAATAACCCCTCCACGTGGGGGGGGGGCAGAGGAGAAAAGAAAAGAAACGGCAGATCAACTGGTCTAAAAAGGGGGTCTATTTAAAGGCTAGAGTATACAAATGAGTTTTAAGATGGGACTTAAATGCTTCTACTGAGGTAGCATCTCTAACTGTTACCGGGAGGGCATTTCACACTTACCGAAGCGACTCCTGTGCTTGGCGATGGCTTCCTCCTTGTCTGGCTTCTCCAGTTCATCGCAGAGGAAGGGAGGCACATCCACAGTGACGCTGAGTGGTGTTCTCTCGTCAGGGGTCTGTCTGCAGCCAGCAACAACCTCCCTGATCAAGTCATCTACGTAGCCTGCAAAATACAATTGTACATGTTCCTGCTCACAACATAATATACTCATGGAGAGTGAAACTTGACAGTATTATTATCATGATACAAAGTGTCAAGTGTTTACATGTTTTGTGTCCTCTACACTTACGGTATGTTGGCTCTGTCGCGATTTTCTTGACCACATGGCCCCCTGCTTTATACTTCGGGTAGCGTACTGCATAGCGCTCAGCACCCGCTTGTGTAGTGGCTATAGGGCGGCTCGAATTTTCGTTCCAGTGCAGCCCAGCAAGCAGGTTCCTAGGTGTGGTAACAGAATAATGTAATAATTAGTACTAAAGTATGGCACACACTAGTGACACTTAGATTAGTGTGGAAACATACCTGCACAGCATTCCGATGTATGAGAAGACATACATTTTCGGTGCGAACTGTATAAGATAAAAGACACTTTATTCAGTCATGCGTCCATACAATGTGTGTGTAAATTTATAAATTGTTTGTAAATTTGAATACAAATGTTTGTGTATTAAACTGTTAATAGTCAGCTATTAAAGCTTGATCTCCTGCAGTAATGAAGCTGTTTTGTTTTCAATGTTAACACCACGCCAGAATTGTTTGCAATCTTTCTCACCAAGATGCCAGCCACTATGTTGGACCTCCAACATTCTCTTGCTTACACTGACTGTATCAAGGCTTCATTTAGTATGCTCTAGTATTTTGCTCCCTGGCCACCAAAGTCCTAGTGGCAGGTGGTAACCACCGACACCACCTACAGGCGATCAGTCTAATTCTCACCTGTATGATAAGGCTATGGAACGCCTCCACCTTGGAAGTCTGGTGTTCACCCGACAGCATGGCGATATCTTTTAGCAGGGACTTGTTGTTGACCACCTCCTCCAGTTTCACTGCTGAGCGTGAACCTAAACATAAATTTAAAATAGAACAACGTTTCTACAAAAATGTTCCAGTCAACTTAAACTGGTTATTTACTTACAAGTTTATCTGAATGTTTTGACTTTCAAAAGATGTGCAGGAAAATACTGCTAGTCCCTCACTGCTTTCGGGCAACTTATTTGCCTACTCACTTTGTTTGAGCCATTTCTTTTGCCGTTGCAGTTGTCCATGAGTACAAATTGGGAAGAGGTCGCCATGGTCCTTGTGGATGTTCTGAATGTGTCGCTCCACAGACTTCCACTTGGCAACCAGAAGTTCCCCCTCTCCAGGCGGTGTAGACACTGCTGCCCAGTAGAGGTGGTTGATTATACTTTGCACCCAGGGCTTCAGGTCTTCACAGTCCTTATGCTTGGCGATGGCCTTCAGTTTCTTTCCGATGGCTACAAACAGAAAAAAACAGAAATTTGTGGATTAAATACAATATCGCATTCATCTGATCACTGATATGTACACACTACTTCACAACTTGTCATGCATACAAATAATCCAACTAACATTTTGCAACATGCCAGATGTCATAGCAGTGCCGTGTATTGGGCATGTTTTCACGAATCCATTTAGCGATCTGTCTGTGTCTGTCTGTCACCAGCACCCCGACATCCAGGTCCCAGCTGATCAGCAGTTCCACCATCCTCTTCAGTCCTTCCATCTCCATATGGTAGCTGCCAAGACATTCGTTGCTCTGAAATATATATAACAGAAAAGGAATGAGCAAAGAAAAAAATGAAAAAGGGGCTTAGTATACATTGAAATGGTTAATGTTATTAGACAAATTTACTAGGATAATTCTGGAAAATCCCTTATCTGCTTATTGTGTTACTAGTGTTTTAGTGAGATTATATGGTCGTACCTGTACAACCTGAAGGTCGAGAACCACATTGGCCACAAGCTCCATTGTGGTGTAGGTACCGAACTTGGCGCTGTGTCCCGGACTGTCTGCTCGCCCATCACCACCAAGGACGAGGGGTCGGCCTTCCACCTGCAGCATGGTGAGGTGCGTCCGTTGCTGTTCCTCCCACACCTTTTTGATGGCTGGCTGCAGGATGAGCTCCTGGTGGTTGAAAAATGTCCTCTTCACATACGTGACCACTCCGATGCTGTTCAGCACTTGCAACACCTTGCCAGAAGATGCCCCAGCGAAGAGGATGCCAGCAGACAGCAGGATGTTGCCCGCGGCATAAGGGCCAATGTTTGGCTGGCTGCTCCAACTACTCCTCTGGTCACATGATGCACATTGAAGAGTCATGGTCAGCTGTGTACCGTTCGAATCCCAAGAAGGGCTTATGTCCTGGCTGCCACAGACTGGACAGTGACACCACTTGACGAGACTCTGGAGGCACGACTCAAAGATGATGTACTTCGGTTCCTTGTGGCAGCCCTCTTCATGCATCTGGTGAGTACATGGGCGATCTGGCGACCCGTCAGATTGACACGGATCCGATGTCGTTGACTCACTCGGCACATAGCTGTCATCGGAAGAACCACCAACAAAAGGCGCAGTGGGACTTGATGCTGGTCCTTCATCAAACAATGCAGGAGGTGGTCGTAGCTTGGCTTGCATTCCAGACACACCTGGAGCTGCTATGTTAGTCTGCATCTCGGGGCTGTCAGATGGAGCTGCTACACTTGACAATGGGACTTCACTAACCCTGGCCGGCCGAGCTCTAACCCTCTCGAGGATATCTGGGGTCACCTGGTGTCCTAGCAATAAAATCAAGCACAAGTTGTTTTATATAATCTGTTAAAATTAAACTAGAATCACATAATAATTATTGTCTTTGAATCACCTAATTTATCTGTCTACTCTACTCTGCACAGGCAGCGTGCAATGTGTACTGTGATGTGCAGAATCATGTTCGTCACCGAAATAGACATACCCTTTGATCTATGATGTATTTTCCCTGTTTGGGTGCTCTTGCTACTGGTCATTGCTGTTGGTGCTGTCCCAATCGGTACCCAGTCCGTCTGGCATCCTTGTTCTCTTGTATTTCCCTGGAAATGGAGAAACAGCTACATGTAATATGGATACCTCATTTACATTAATTATGAATACTTTTGGATTGGGCTTGAACTGTAATCCATTTGAACATTGATTAGGAAAACAAATCGAACCTGATCTTGATCGCCCTCCTCATCAGGCAAATCTAGTGCCATTGCCATTGGTTCATCCACCGCATCCGCCACTGATGCCGTAGTCGTACTGTCCATGATCTGATCTATTGTCTGTAAATGTACAAATGTACAATACTTTATATTATTGTCTATTGTAATCTATTGACAGTATTGACACTATTGACAGTAATGTCAGTAAATGTACGATACTTTATACTGCAGAAGAACTTGACTAGAACTTGAAGCAATAATTATATGTAGACTATTTTATTGTTAATTTATTTCATTGTTCATGGAGTAGTCCAGTGGTTCTCAAATGGGGGTACGCATACCCTTGGGGATACTTGAAGGTATGCCAAGGGGTACGAGAGATTTTTTTTTAAATATTATAAAAATAGCAACAATTCAAAAATCCTTTATAAATATATTTATTGAATAATACTTCAACAAAATAAATGTTTAGAATTAAGTTCATGAATCCAGATGGATCTCTATTACAATCCCCAAAGAGGGCACTTTAAGTTGATGATTACTTCTATGTGTACAAAATATTATTTATAATTGAATCACTTGTTTATTTTTCAACAAGTTTTTAGTTATTTTTATATCTTTTTTTCCAAATAGTTCAAGAAAGACCACTACAAATTAGCAATATCTTGCACTGTTATACAATTTAATAAATCAGAAACTGATGACATAGTGCTGTATTTTTTTTCTTTTTTTCAACCAAAAATGCTTTGCTCTGATTAGGGGGTACTTGAATTAAAAAAATGTTCACAGGGGAAAATCACTGAAAAAAGGTTGAGAACCACTGGAGTAGTCTATGACTGTGTGTGTTAGTTTTGGTTGATTGAGACTTTTATTAGTAGGTTGCACAGTGAAGTACATATTCCGTACAATTGACCACTAAATGGTACCACCCCAATAAGTTTTTCAACTTGTTTAAGTCGGGGTCCACTTAAATTGATTCATGATACAGATATATACTATCATATATATACTATCATCATAATACAGTCATCACACAAGATAATCACATTGAATTATTTACATTATTTACAATCCGGGGTGTGGAGGTGGGGGGGTTTCAACAATTGAGAACAAAGAAATGGATATTGGAACAGTGTAGTCTGACTATGAAAACTGGATATCAAGATTCTTACCCTCTTCCTTTCCCTTTTGGCAAATGCAGACCTCATGTGCCCAGTCTGTCCGCTTGTGGAGGGGGTCGGGTGCTCCGGACTTGTCCGTGGTCTATCGAAAATAGTTGGCTTCGCACCTTTCTTCAGCACGAGTCGACGAGTGCTGATTCCCATTTCTGCCATTCGCAAGGGACCCTCTTCGAAACATGATCTTTCGAAAT
The DNA here is from genome assembly GCF_033978785.1 of Entelurus aequoreus. Taxonomy (NCBI): domain Eukaryota; kingdom Metazoa; phylum Chordata; class Actinopteri; order Syngnathiformes; family Syngnathidae; genus Entelurus; species Entelurus aequoreus. Next base: position 5,834 of record NC_084750.1, read on the forward strand.
GTTCGCTGCATAATACACTGTACTTCGTATGTGTCGTCCAATCCAACCGTGTTCGCTTGACTTCTTTGTTCCATAGTAAAGCTTGGCCGCCATCTTTTGGGAAAAGAAACAATGAAACACCGGTTGTGTTTTGGTTTGTGTTGCTACATCCAGCAGCAACACACCGCTTCCCTACAACTCTCTTTTTTGCAGTCTCCATTGTTAATTGAACAAATTTCCAAAAGATTCACCAACACAGATGTCCTGAATACTGTGGAAATTAGCGATTAAAACAGAGCTGTTTAAATTGGGAGGGACCTATTCCAAGATGACGCGTTCAACTGCCTTCGTCACGCGCATACGTCATCATACCGCGACGTTTCAGCCGGATATTTCCCGGGAAATTTTAAATGTCACTTTATAAGTTAACCCGGCCGTATTGGCATGTGTTGCAATGTTAAGATTTCATCATTGATATATAAACTATCAGACTGCGTGGTCGGTAGTAGTGGGTTTCAGTAGGCCTTTAAGTCTTTCAGTATTTGTGAAATTCACGGGACTGTGGTATGTGTACCACTAGTGACACACGGGCTCTATCAAGTGGTACGCCAAAGAATCACTTGATTTAAGTGTTTTATTTTCCTATATTCACACCGCGTAATTTTACAGTGGCCAAAAATATTAAATATACTTGTAAAATGATACCTCTGCCTAATTTTAATGAATCCTTAGGCTCACTATGTTACTGTATTAATATGGGTCATTATAATAACTAAATAATAATAATGGATTTTATTATTTACCCATTATTCAGTCACTCCACATTGAACGTGCGTGTGGATGTATGCATCGTGAGTGTGTATGTACAGTATGTGCTGCATTTGTGTATGTATGTGTGAGCGTAGGTACCTACTTTGTGTGTGGGTAAGTACCAATGTGTGTGCGTATACATGGATTAATGAATGAATATACTTATGTGTGTATATATGTATGTATAATTGAGTGAATGTGAGTATGTATGTGCGTATATTTGTATGTACAATATATTTGTCTCCCATTGTGTGCGGGAGTCAAAGTACGGCCCCAGACACCCAGAGAGCCCAACCCAAAAAAGCAGGTTAGGTGCCAAGGGAACAAGGGACCAGCGGCCCCACGCAGTCAGGCCAGCCAGCGACGGGAACCCCAGACTATCGTGCCGCCTGACAGGGCCAGCAGCAGGCCAGAGACAGACGCTCCCAGCAGACGACAAGGCACGGGAGAAGCAGAGGACAGCCAGCCCCCCAAGCCAGCCAACTGCACACACACACACACACACACACACACACACACACACACACACACACACACACACACACACACACATATATAAACAAACAAACAAGTCCATACACAGGCCGGCGAGGCAGCAATCCAGCCCGGGAACCCATTGTCCACCAAGAACCAGCCGATCCCCCCCACAGGTCCGGCCACGCACCACTCTACCCCGTAGGAACAACCCTCGGCAAGCCCGCACCCAGACGACGGCACAACACTGGGCGTGAGGGACGGCGTGAAATATGGCGTGAAGGACAGCGCAGCAGACCATGAGGTCAGGCCCGGGCCGACACACCAACCAACACGACAACAAACCAGAACAAAGCCGGCAAGTTCGCCAGCTCCGACAAACACCACATGCACGCGCTGCCACAAGTCACAACAAAGGCCATCCCCCCCGCACCGGACCCATCAGCCACGGGTGCCCACACCACAAACAAACGGCAGCAGCTTCAACGGCTGCAGTACCCCAGACAACAAGCACCACTCGATCAAATCAAAGCGACTGAAAAACCGCGACCGACAACCACACCCCAACAGGACCATACAGACCAGCCCAAACGCCATCCCGCAAACAAGAGACATCAACACCTCCTCCACTACAAGACTCCACTCCCCAATTCAAACCCACACAAACACACCACGGCCCAAACAACCGAGACACAGCACCCACACCAAACAAGAGGGCTGCGCTGCCCCTGCATCAATCCACCGACACAGACCCCACAGCACAAGGCCGGACCAGATGGGCACGGACCCCACACAACAGGATGCAAAACCCGCGCGACGGCACACACACAAAAAAGAAGTGAAACCTCACACCCTCAGCAAGGTCTCTGCCCGGGAATGGCAGGCCACCAGACCGCAGTTCCCGGAGCCTGCATCGGCTGAGGAAACACTGAGGTGCGCACCGCATCCCTAAAACTCAACCCAACCCACCCCGTGCCCCGGGGTAGACAGACCAATTTGCGCCTACGGTCCCTCCGACCACCACCGAACATTCAATCACTTCCATACACCAGTGTGAGTGGCACTAGGAGCAAGGGTGAAATGTCTGGCCCAAGGACACAACGGCAGTGACTTGGATGTCAGAAGCTAGAATCGGACCTGGAACCCCCAAGTTGCTTGCACGGCTGCTCTACCCTCCACGCCCTGCCGTCCCCATCAAGGTAGCACTTGGAGAACCAAGTTATTTCTGAGGTGGTAAATAAGTTTGAGAATCACTGCTTTAGGTAAAACTATTTGGGGTAATGCATTCTAAAATTCATAAATGTATTCTCTATTCTGCCCATAAAGCTCTCTAAATAACCATCCAAAAACCAACAAACAATACTCCATTTACATCTCGTGACTTGAATATTAACCAAGTATTAGTGATATTATTATTTCAAGTGCCAGCTATTTATAGCGGCGCCGAGATAACAAAGATTACCAACTGGCTATGTTGACATCATCGGCTGGTGAGCAGATTTCTCGCCTCTGTGCTTGTAAAAAGTTTATTGTAGGTCATAAATAATGCCTTTCACCTTGATAATAGAAGGATGAGGACACAATCTGACAAGACGCTTGGTTTCCCCTCCCTTTCTTGTCACAATAATTATGAGTCATTCTGCATTTAAAGAGGTATATATCAACATCCTTACAGTCGGCATCCCAGTGAGAGCAGACATTGTACAGTGAGTGATGTTTGTTGTCTGTAATGAAGTCTGCAGTGAGCAGTAATCAGTGATGTTGTCAAAGAAAAAAGTGAACGTTGTGATGCGGTTTTGAAACGAATGTGTTGCGGTATGCTTATAATGACCAATGAGTTATTAAGAATGTGCCTGTTACTATGTTACATATAAAGCGTGTACCGTATTTTCCGGACTATAAGGCGCACTTAACATCTTTTTTCCCTCAAAACTCGACAGTGTGCCTTATAACCCGGTGCGCCTAATGTACTTAACAATTTTGGTTTTGCTTACCGGCCTCGAAGCAATTTTATTTGGTACATAGTGCAATGATAAGTGTGACCAGTAGATGGCAGTCAAATATAAGAGATATGCGTAGACTGCAATATGATGGCAATATGACTCAAGTAAACAACACCAACAATTTACATGTTCCATTGAAAATATAGAACATTACACACGGCGCTCATAAATCTATCAAAATGTTTTAGTACGACGTTGGTAAGCTATGAAGATGCACCGCTTGATGGATTGTCGATGCATTAAACATACAAGTATTATGGTGTGTGTAGGGCTGCAACAACTCATCGATTAAATCGATTATAAAAATAGTTGGCGATTAATTTAGTCATCGATTCGTTGGATCTATGCTATGCGCATGCGAAGAGGCTACTTTTTTTTTTATAAACCTTTATTTATACTCTGCAACATTTACAAACAGCTGAGTAACAATAATCAAAATAAGTATGGTGCCAGTATGGTGCCAGTATGCTGTTTTTTTTTCAATAAAATACTGGAAAGGATAGAAATGTAGTTTGTCTCTTTTATTCGATTATTAATCGATTAATCAAAGTAATAATCGACAGATTAATCGATTATCAAATGAGTTGTTAGTTGCAGCCCTAGGTGTGTGTATAAGGTAAGACATATTTTCTGGCGTTTTGTTTCGCAATATTATGCAAAAGCAACTTTTCTTATCTTCTGGTACCTGCTGATCTGTATTTGAGATCTGCATAAATCCTGAAAAATTGCACGCGTCCGCCTTTGTAGTCGATAAGCTTCTTCTTGTTATGGGACATTCATCCTCCACTGTTGCCATTGTGTAAAGTTCTTACATATATCTGTCAGTAAACTTGCCATGAAAGCGCTAAAACATACCGGTGTAGTGAGTTTACATTATTCACCCAAGGAACTTTAGTTATTAGAGAGTTCCGGTCGGACGGTTTTTCACGGGACACCTTGTTGTTGTTTCCTGATGAGGAGAGGCTGCTCCGTTATTGATTTAAGTAAAGTCTGAATGTCATTAAAACAGTTAACTCCATCTTTTGACACTTTTCCGACTCCCGTCCTTGCACGCTACACCGCTACAACAAAGATGACGGGGAGAAGACGCTGCCGAAGGTGAGCCACATAAATAAGACCGCCCACAAAACGACGCATCCGGAAGCGACTGTCAGAAAGCGGCATGAAGATGATCTGTAAAACATAATATATGCAATATTTTGACAAAAAACTAATTATGAAACAATTATTTCCCATGTAGGAATTCTTCAGTAGAAACATTTAAGTCCCATCTTAAAACTCATTTGTATACACTAGCCTTTAAATCGACCCCCCTTTTAGACCAGTTGATCTGCCATCTATTTTCTGCTCTGCCCCCCTCTCCTGCGTGGAGAGGTTATTAGGTGACCACAGATGATCCGCTAGCTGTTCAAAGTCACGACACGGGGTGGACCACTCATCTGTGCATCAGCTGGGGACGTCTCTACGCTGCTGACTTGTCTCCACTCAAGATTATTTCCTGCTGGCCCCACTATGGACTGGACTCTCACACTATCAACTAGATCCACTCGACGTCCATTGCACCGGTCGCCCAGGGGCAGGGGTCCCCACATCTGCAGTCCCCTCCAAGGTTTATCATTGTATCCACTTTGGGTTGAGTTTTTGCTTGCTTGAGGATGTCGTTGTGGCTTGTGCAGCCCTTTGAGACACTTGTGATTTAGGGCTATATAAACAAACTTTGATTGATTGAATATCTTTTGTATCAAAATGTTCTTGCAACATGCATCTTAAAGGCCTACTGAAATGAAATGTTCTTATTTAAACGGGGATAGCAGGTCCATTCTATGTGTCATACTTGATCATTTCGCGATATTGCCATATTTTTGCTGAAAGAATTTAGTAGAGAACATCGACGATAAAGTTCGCAACTTTTGGTCGCTGATAAAAAAAGCCTTGCCTGTACCGGAAGTAGCGTGACGTCACAGGTTGTGGAGCGCCTCACATCTGCACATTGTTTACAATCATTCCCACCAGCAACGAGAGCGATTCGGACCGAGAAAGCGACGATTACCCCATTAATTTGAGCGAGGATGAAAGATTCGTGGATGAGGAAAGTGAGAGTGAAGGATTAGAGTGCAGTGCAGGACGCCAGGATGTATCTTTTTTCACTCTGACCGTAACTTAGGTACAAGGGCTCATTGGATTCCACACTTTCTCCTTTTTCTATTGTGGATCACGGATTTGTATTTTAAACCACCTTGGATACTATATCCTCTTGAAAATGAGAGTCGAGAACGCGAAATGGACATTCACAGTGACTTTTATCTCCACGACAATACATCGGCGAAACACTTTAGCTACGGAGCTAACGTGATAGCATCGTGCTTAACTGCAGATAGAAACAGAAGAAATAAGACCTGACTGGAAGGATAGACCGAAGATCAACAATACTACTATTACTTCTACTATCAGGAGACACCGAACTAAACCATGCACCTGTAACCACACGGTTAAAGCTGTCCCGCCTGGCGAAGCCTAGCTACGCTGTTGCTAATGACGCCATTGAAGCTAACTTAGCTACGGGACCTCGACAGAGCTATGCTAAAAACATTAGCTCTCGACCTACGCCAGCCCTCATCTGCTCATCACCACCCGTGCTCACCTGCGTTCCAGCGATCGACGGCGCGACGGAGGACTTCATCATCGGTGCGGTCGGCGGCTAGCGTCGGATAGCGCGTCTGCTATCCAACTCAAAGTCCTCCTGGTTGTGTTGCTGTAGCCAGCCGCTAATACACCGATCCCACCTACAGCTTTCTTCTTTGCTGTCTCCATTGTTCATTAAACAAATTGCAAAAGATTCACCAACACAGATGTCCAGAATACTGTGGAATTTTGCGATGGAAACAGACGCTATTTGTATTGGGACACAATGGTGTCCCAATACTTCCGCACAATCCGTGACGTCACGCGCAAACGTCATCATACCGAGACGTTTTTAGCCGGATATTTCCCGGGAAATTTAAAATTGCACTTTATAAGTTAACCCGGCCGTATTGGCATGTGTTGCAATGTTAAGATGTCATCATTGATGTATAAACTATCAGACGGTCGGTAGTAGTGGGTTTCAGTATTTTTATTTTTCTCTGTGGCCCAGTAGTCAATGCATCACGGACCGGTACCGGTCCCCCGACCGGTGGTTGGGGACCACTGTTGTAATCCACAAATGCTGAACGGACGCAACTCTGAAACATCGTCAACAAGGAGGACTTTAACCTTTGTGGATAACCCCTTTATACAAAACCAAAATTGCAAGGTGGAAGGTTCGACTCACATATTGCAAACATTTGGCAGGTTGGGTAAATTGGAGACAAATGTTTCCATAAGTATGAACAGTTGTTTGTTTATGTGCTGTGCAATTTATTGGCAACCAGTCATCCATCTTCGCCCGAAGTTGGCTGGGATAGGCTCCAGCTCAAAACAGATGGGTGCCGATCGGTAGGTAAATGGGTGTCAATTCTCCTTAAATGTCGCAAAATAATTGCGAAAGACGCTCCGTCGTCGCAACATATTTTTGGAAACGGGAGTAAACGACGAGACAACAATGTCCTATAATCCGGCGTCCTAAATATGAACGCCGAAAACATTAACACCAATTATTTATTCATGGTAACGAGCCAGCCGTGAACGCATCTGCGCTTGTCCACGCCGTAAAATTAGCCAAACGCATCCAAACACGTTTTTTATTTTTATTTTTTTTCATAGCAATATATTTTCCGGCGCACATCATTTTCACAACAAGCAATACGCATTTTTATTTTTTTTTATTGTTTTTTGAGAGGAAACAATAAAAGAGTCGGCGGGTGTGTACCTGTCTGCAAATGGCGCTGAATGTGAATACAAAAAATACACACGGAAATGTTGAAAAGCACTCACCAGCTCAGCTGTGACCATCCAGCGGAAACTAATAAGGATGAAAGTAATTGCTACTCAATCGATCCTTTTGAGCAATCGGAATATTATCCAACTGGTGATGCACAGGCGTTATCAAGCGGCTTCCAACAATGTGTTTAGGTACGAGGATGGGATACGCGACACGACTATGCCCTCTTTGTTGTTTGACAGGCACGACAGGCGGCTGAGCGGCTTATGTGAGTGTGTGTGCATTATAATTATTTTTATTCCAGCTTGGAAATACTTCAACCGATTGGGGCAAGACACATATTTTACATTACAACAATTGCTTAATATCAGTGCTACGCCACACTGCTAGCAATCGGCATACACTGTAGCTACAGTAGTTGCAATAATTTATAGTTATAATTAATACGTTTTGTATTGGTGTTACAGAACAGTATGGCAATACAACACATGTATGTTATTCATTGGTAACTTACTGCATGGCAACAAGCATATACTGTAGGTAAATCAAATGAGATGCATCAATATCTGCTTTTACAGAGGTTCTGTTTTTGACATATATGTTAATTATTTTAACCATGCTTGACAAAATTACAGTGAAAAAAACATATTCACATACACATGTACATATGCATAAATACATGTATATACATATGTTCATAAATATACATACATATACATATGTATATACATGTACAGTATATATGTATATACATATATATGTATATTTATATATATTTAGAAATATATGTGTGTATATATGTATGTATGCGTGTATAATACACGCACACACACACACACACACCCACACACACACACACACACACACACACACACACACACACACACACACACACACACACATATATAAATATATATATATATATATATATATAGTACAGGCCAAAATTTTCAATGCGTTTTCTTTATTTTCATGACTATTTACCTTGTAGATTGTCACTGAAGGCATCAAAACAATGACACCTGTGAAGTGAAAACCCTTTCAGGTGACCACCTCTTGAAGCTCATCCAGAGAATGCCACGAGTGTGCGAAAAAGTAATCAGAGCAAATGGTGGCTATTTTTAAGAAACTGGAATATAAAACATGTTTTCAGTTATATCACCTTTTTTGGTTAAGTACATAACTCCACATGTGTTCATTCATAGTTTTGATGCATTCGGTGACAATCTACAATGTAAATAGTCATGAAAATAAAGAAAACGCATGAATGATAAGGTGTGTCCAAACTTTTGCCATGTACTGTATATCTATATTTATATATATTTAGAAATAAATGTGTATATATGTATACACACACACACACACACACACACACACACACACATATATATATATATATATATATATATATATATATACATATACAGTATGTATATATACATACACACACACACACACACACACACACACACACACACACACACACAGACACACACACATATATATATATATATATATATATATATATATATATATATATATATATATATATATATATATATATATATATATCACAAGAACCGAGAAAGAAAAAGTATTTTTTAAATTATTATTTTTTGGTAATTTCTTGCCTTATTGATACAGTGGTCAGGGGGTGCAAAACAATATTACGAAATGTGAAACACTTTGACATTGCAAAAAAACTAATTAGAATGTCAGAAAACAAAGTTTCAAAAGCCTTCAAAAAGCAAAACAAATTAGGAGTACACTGTATCCCTAATCGACAGGAATGGAATGGAGGCACAAATGATTATAACAGTGTATGCCGATAAAATGATTACCTAATGTACAGTATGTGCATGGTGTGTTGCATAAAGATATTTATGCAACACAAAGAAACCAAACGATAAAACATCAGTCAAAGATTATCTTCTGCGTCAGACCAAATAAATGCAGTGATGAAAATAGCACTTCTAACAGGTCTGTTGGCCTTCTCACACCAAATCTGTACATTAATATTAGGGATATAACCATTGATCAATACATAGACGGATCGATTTATATTCCTAAATTCCGAGTATATCGTTTTGTGCTCAGTAATTTCTGCAACTTCCGGAAGATAGGTATCAATCCAATATGGTTTTAAAAGGGAATTAAACTCTTTGATCGACACTAGAAAAAGGAAGACATTGGATTGAAGAATGGCACACTTTATATGATGTTTAGCACTTTAAAAAATAAGGACGTTAAACGTCCTCAAAATAACAATGGCGGATAACTACGGTGGTCGAGAGAGGTCATAACAAACACAGATGCCACAAGACACTATAATTAATTACAACAGAAAAACTTCGACACAATTGCAAGAGTCACAACAAACGACACAACACAACACAACACAATAAAGCCACAACTTAACATTAGACCACAGAAGACGCAAACGACAAAACGGAAGTGACGGCGGGGGTCCCCACATCTGCAGTCCCCTCCAAGGTTTCTCATTGTAGTGATTGATTGATTTAAACTTTTATTAGTAGATTGCACAGTACAGTACATATTCCGTACAATTGACCACTAAATGGTAACACCCGAATAAGTTTTACAACTTGTTTAAGTCAGGGTCCACGTTTATCAATTCATGGTAAAATGGTATCCCATTGGGTTGAGTTTTTTCTTGCCCTGATGTGGGATCTGAGCCGAGGATGTCGTTGTGGCTTGTGCAGCCCTTTGAGACACTTGTGATTTAGGGCTATATAAGTAAACTTTGATTGATTGATTGAATAGCCAGTGAAAAGTTATTTCATGAGAAACAATTAAATAAAAGAGATGAATCATGGGTCACGCCAGCTACTGTATGGCCGAGTCAGGGAACTTTCTTTAGCAGGTAAACCTACCGTTAAAATGTTGATTACTGTACTTTTACTGAAAATTCCTTGAATGTTGAAAATGTGAGCAGAAAAAGTTTCCCCTTGTTAATTCAACAGTGTTGGTTGCACTTTGTTCAAATAAGATGTGAATGCATTGGCTAATAATTGTTGTTTACTTGCTTGTTTGTATCCATAATTAATTTATACCTAATTCCCTTACAAAAAATAACAGGAAAATAGGAAACTTCACCTGCAGTGTCCAGTATTTATTTCACAGTTACACTGCTTGATTTGTTTTGCTAAAAAGTTACTGACTCGATTTCAACTCAATTAATCATTTTGGATCGTATCGTTCTGAAATCAAATGAGATTGTCCCTGAATCATATCGGCAACCACAAATATCAAATCGCTGGTAAAACGAATCGTTACAGCTCTGACTAATATGTTTTTGTACATATCATTCATCATATTGCTCAAGTTACTCACCAGTTACTCAGTACTTTTATTATTATTATTAATTTTATTTGAGTCATACATATTACTTTAAAGCAGGGGTGTCAAACGTACGGACCGAGGGTCGGATTAGACCCGCAAACAGGTTTTATCCGGCCCGCGGGATGAGTTTGCTAAATCTAAAAATTAACCAAAAATGTTTGAATGAAAGAAACAGCTGTTCTAAATGTGTCCACTGGATGTCGCAATAGCAATTTTTTGTATCTTTGTAGATGATGCTACATATGTACAAAATAAACAACATGATGTTAGTACATCAATCGAGGAAAAATGATCAAACTACATAAATAACATACTGTAATTTGATTTCCATGTACCGTATTTTTCGGACTATAAGTCACAGTTTTTTTCATAGTTTGGCCGGGGGTGCGACTTATACTCAGGAGCGACTTATGTGTGAAATGATTAACACATTACCGTAAAATATCAAATAATGTTATTTAGCTCATTCACGTAAGAGACTACACGTATAAGATTTCATGGGATTTAGCGATTAGGAGTGACAGATTGTTTGGTAAACGTATAGCATGTTCTATATGTTATAGTTATTTGAATGACTCTTACCATAATATGTTACGTTAACATACCAGGCACGTTCTCAGTTGGTTATTTATGCGTCATATAACGTACATTTATTCAGCCTGTTGTTCACTATTCTTTATTTATTTTAAATTGCCTTTCAAATGTCTACTTTTGGTGTTGGGTTTTATCAAATAAATATCCCCCAAAAATGCAACTTACACTCCAGTGCGACTTATATTTTTTTTTTTCCTCCTTTATTATGCATTTTCGGCAGGTGCGACTTATACTCCGGTGCGACTTATACTCCGAAAAATACGGTAATTTTTTTATCTTGATAGATTGAAAATTAACACCAATGAGTTGACTGATGAACATTATCACATAATTTATTGAGAATATCTAAATAACGACAATTTACGATAGAATACTATTAACCGCAACATGTAAGCGTTAAAAAAAAAAAACCCAACAACGTTATGATTTGTACAATTTCAGAATGTGCTTGTTCTATTTTTAAACAAAGAAAACAACCTGAAGTCGTCCTTATTTTGAAATTATCGTGCCGTGATTTTACCAGTCCAGCCCACTTGGGAGTAGAGTTTTCTCTATGTGGCCCCCGATCTAAAATTAGTTTGACACGTGTGCTCTAAAGTAAGTGTACTCTTACTTGATTGTGATTTTTGGCTACCCTCCCCACTCTTGCATATAATCTGCCTGCAGCTCAACACTTCAAAAAACAAAGGAGACTGTTTATAGACTTTGTTGCGTCCAAACCAAGTACCCAACTCGTTGGATCGAGGTAAGTGAGTTGGAGGTCGTCAGAACACATGTTTCAGGCTGTGTCTGGACAACAAGCTGTACAAAGACCATCTGTACAGAAAAGGCAATAGAAGACCATACTTTGTGAGAGTAAAAGCCCAGGGTATCAAGTCCTTTCTTCCTACTTCTTACCTTTAATGAGATGTATGTTAAAAGTGCCCCTTCACATTTGACAGTTTTATTGAAGAAATGTTATCATTACGTATTAGACACACGCATAACCTGCTTTGTTTTAAGTGAAAGGTGGGGCATTTACTTCTTGACCTCACTCGTGTAGCTGTGATTGGCTGAAGCCTTGCAGATAGCGGAGGCCAAGCACCGGCCTAAACTCGAACGGTAGAGAATGGATGGAAGGATTAAAATGCATGAGAATGTTTTAAGGCGCAAAGATTTATCTGCGAACCAGAAGCAGTCATCAAAAGAGCCACATCTGACTCGTGAGTAGTGGTGTGCTGCCAGGGCTCGCAAGGCCTTCTCTGCTGGCCTAACATAACCAGAAATCATGATCATAATTAAAGATAAAATATTTTTTTAATTTACTTTCCCTAAATATCTAAAAGTATTCATATTCTCTCGTTCCAGTGCTGTTGTTTTTAGTTTTAGTTTGTATCCAATCCGAATTCAGCTAGCTTATGTTGCCATGCTGTACAAAATCTGCCCGGGGCCTTCAGAATCAACAATGCAGGGGTCCGTGTACTGTAAATGAATGGGGACATACAGTTGATAGACAGTTACGATAGCCAATCAGATCACGAGTTGTTGTCAGTAAGGCCTTCTAGCTGGCCTAGGTTTACGCGTCCTGTGATTGGATACTCATCGGGACTGTTAGCGGATGAATTTGAGAACACATAGAGTTGAGAGAGAGTTGCGATAGCCAATCAGATCACAAGTTGTTGACAGTAGCCTATCTACGTAGCCTGATGTTAACGAGACTGTGATTGCATACTCACTTGTCATTCCAAAGTGAATATCCATTCACAAGTTGCAATTTAGCAGGTAGCGGGAAGTGTTGTGCCGTAGCCAGACCGGGATAGCAATGAAAGAAAAACAAAACGTTGATTAAGTGGCAGATATATATTTCCAAGGCCATTTTCAAGAAGGATATCTAAAGAGAAACTACATCTTGTGAGACGATGTCGGCCAACCCCAGAAGCTAGCTCAGCTGTTCTGGCGATGAAATGGGGAACGGCGTCGAATAGGTCCTACTGATTGTGAGTTGAAATGTTTAATTTTGTCACTTTTAATATGTTCTTTGCAATTTTAATTTTGACAGTATCAAGTAAGATATTTTTAATTGCTGATGTGTTTTAATTGATTTTTAAAGATAATAGAATAGAAGAAAATAACCCGTTTTGTATACTGTTGATGTGATCCAATGCCCAGTAGGGTGTAAATGTGTTCCTGTATAGTATTTCTCCAGCAATGGTCATGTGGTGACATTAATTATGGTATTTTGAGAGGTAATCATTGAAGTCGGACATCACTGAAGGCCTAGGTGGGAAACGCACGGCCCGCCACTGCTCGTCAGCCATAGGTTACTTACCCCTGATATATTAATATCTCATGTATCAAAATCTTCTTGCAACATACAACTTAATGCATTCTTGCGTGAATTTTCGGATCATTCCAGATGCACAGGCCCAATGCCGGCACCTCCCATAGCCATACTTGCCAACCCTCCCGGATTTTCCGGGAGACTCCCGATATTCAGCGCCTCTCCCGAAAACCTCCCGGGACAAATTTTCTCCCGAAAATCTCCTGAAATTCAGGCGGAGCTGGAGGGGGCGTGGCCTCCAGCTCCATGCGGACCTGAGTGAGGACAGTCTGTTTTCACGTCCGCTTTCCCACAATATAAACAGCGTGCCTGCCCAATCACGTTATAACTGTAAAATGATCGAGGGCGAGTTCTTGGTTTCTTATGTGGTTTTATTGTTAGGCAGTTTCATTAATGTCCTCCCAACACACAACAACAGCAGTCACGTTTTCGTCTACCGTAAAGCAGTTCAACTGCCGTAAACAGCAATGTTGTGACACTCTTAAACAGGACAATACTGTCATCTACTGTACATATGTGACAATAACATCTACGGCTTTTAGAGAGTGCACAACTGCGCACACAACAAGGAGACGAAGCAGAACAACGAGGAAGATACAGCCATGGCGACGCCGACGACTAGTAAGATGAAGAAATAGCTTGTAAGTTCTAAGCCGCAGCTGCGATTGGACCTGGATAGCCTCCGGGAAGAAGTAGCGGAGTACCAAGTGCTTGGCAGTGAAGATCTTAGACTTAGACTTCCTTTTCATTGTCATTCAAATTTGAACTTTACAGTACAGATAAGAACGAAATTTCGTTACATAAGCTCATGGTAGTGCAGGATAAAAAAGCAATAAGGTGCATATATAAATAAATAAATATATATAAATAAAATATAAATATATATATATAAAATAAATAAATATATATAAATAAATAAATAGATTACTGTACAGATAAATATATTGCACTTTTTCACATGCGTCCACATTTATGGATGTATGTTATATTGTCTTTTTTATTCCAGCGAGTTAATCCATTTTGAGGGGAGTTGAGGGGATAATTTAACTATGATGCGTTCAAGTTCAGTGAAGATCTTCCTCAGGAAGCAAAGATTGACCAGTTTTGGGCCATGCTAGGGAGAGATGGAAGATTCCAGACTCTGGTGCATTTGATGAAGGCACTTTTGTGCGTGCCACACAGCAATGCATCATCAGAGAGGGTGTTCAGCATGGTTAGAAACATAGTGACAAGAGAATAGAACAAGGATGGATAATTCAACTCTTAACTCAAAAATGAGTAGATGAGTGTTATGTGTGTGTATATGTGTAAATAAATGAACACTGAAATTCAAGTATTTCTTTAATTATATATATATATATATATATATATATATATATATATATATATATATATATATATATATATATATATATATATATATATAGCTAGAATTCACTGAAAGTCAAGTATTTCTTTTAAACTGTATATATATGAAATACTTGACTTGGTGAATTCTAGCTGTAAATATACTCCTCCCCTCTTAACCACGCTCCCAACCACGCCCCTGCCCCCAAACATGCCCCCGCCCCAACCACGCCCCTCGCCCCACCCCCGACCACGCCCCCCACCTCCCGAAATCGGAGGTCTCAAGGTTGGCAAGTATGCCCATAGCTCACATCTGGCATGCTAAAAATAGGTTATGTTGTATAGATCGCACTTCTACAGTCCGTCGCCTAGAACAGGTTGTGCGTTCTGCATACTTCACAACATATCTAAAACAGCACCGTTTGAACCGTTGAATGTGAAGGGAAGTGTTATGGCTCAGACTCCTGCCAACGCCGCTCATCCGTCTGTGCGCTCCAGTGAGAGCACCGCGGGCCGCGCCCACGGGCGTTTCCTCTCCGCTGCGGGCGCACCGCCGCACGGCTGCAGGAGATCTGTAATCAGCGCACCTGCCTGGGATGAACGAGCTGCCTTCATAAGCTTGCACAACCTGCCATGCCGCGCCGGAGTATAACCTTCTGTTCGCGTACAGTAAGCCATGTCCTGCTCTATGCAAACCTTCCTTCGCTCTCTGTGTTTTCCTCCGTCGTGTTTATATGGTCTCACGTTTTCCCTTGTCGTCCTTCCTGCAGTCTGCCTTTGTTCCACGTGTCGAGCTGTGCGTCTCGACATACCTCGTTTCTCCCCCTGCTTCTTGGATCTCGACCTCCCGCTTGGACACGGATCTCTCTCTTCCCCTGGACTTCTTCGTCTCTCGTTCAACACTTGGTAACACACACTTCAGCTAACTACACACATAGCCTTACACCACATACACTTTTGGATCTAGTTCACACTCCATTTCCTTGGTTTATATTATTATTGTTTTATTATTATATATATGGTCTATATATATAGCGCCCCCCGCGACCCCGAAGGGAATAAGCGGTAGAAAATGGATGGATGGATATATATAATACATTTTTGAACATTACTGCCCCCTGGTGTCTGAGCCGTCATCTCCCCTCTGTAACCATAACAGGAAGTTAGTTAACATTTTTAGCGTGGTATTTGGCTCTTAGTTGATCAGGCCAATAGTGTTTACAAAGTATAGGAAAGAACAACACGGTGTGCGTAATCATCAACTTCTTAAAGCCTATTACTAAATAAGGTGTTACTGTATCTTTCAATAATTACATACTCATCTGTTTGTTATTAACTGGTGTATTTTTTTTAAAAAATATTTATTTTCTTATCTTCTTATTATTGTCCAATTCATATTACAGCAGTAGCTATTTAAAAACATTTAAACTCTATTACATATATTATTGTACCATTACTACTAGGGATGTCCGATAATGGCTTTTTTGCCGATATCCGATATTCCGATATTGTCTAACTCTTAATTAACGATACCGATATCAACCGATACCGATATATACAGTCGTGGAATTAACACATTATTATGCCTAATTTGGACAACCAGGTATGGTGAAGATAAGGCCCTTTTTAAAAAAAATAATTAAATAAAACAAGATAAATAAATTAAAAACATTTTCTTAAATAAAAAAGAAAGTAAAACAATATAAAAACAGTTACATAGAAACAAGTAATTAATGAAAATGAGTAAAATTAACTGTTAAAGGTTAGTACTATTAGTGGACCAGCAGCACACACATGTGTGCTTACGGACTGTATTCCTTGCAGACTGTATTGATATATATTGATATATAATGTAGGAACCAGAATATTAATAACAGAAAGAAACAAGCCTTTTGTGTGAATGAGTGTGAATGAGTGTAAATGGGTGAGGGAGGTTTTTTGGGTTGGTGCACTAATTGTAAGTGTATCTTGTGTTTTTTATGTTGATTAAAAAAAATAATAATAAAACAATTTAAAAAAAAAATTATGATACCGATAATAAATAAAACAATACCAATAATTTCCGATATTACATTTTAAAGCATTTATCGGCCAATAATATCTCTAATTACTACAATAGGTTCATTGTACATATCACATGCAGGACGTGAATAAATGTATTAGTAATTACACACTTTTTTTTCACAAATGTTGAAGTGTAAACATTTTATATGTATGTGTTTTTGTGTGTGTACTACAGATGGGAGTTAGCATGGTGCTCAATCTGGTGCAGCCATCTTTTTAATGTAACTGCACGTTGTCCCTCAAATAAATAAAAAAAACACAACAATTCAACAACATTACTTCAATGTAACCTTGTATGCATGTTTGAAAATAAACTAAAACTATTACCATTTATTTAATGTTTCTCGTTGAATATATGACATGCAAAGTGCTTAAAATCATATACATTCTCAATAAATATATTAGTAGAATACATTGCTATATGTATAGGTTTGCCGAGCAACGAGACACACATTCAAGAGGTCAGCAGACAGCCGCATTCCCTGTGTGTACAGCTACCAACCTGTTGTGTAACATGCTTATCCAGCCTGTAAGACATCACGCAGGACTAAAATATATATTCCTCTATTGGGGAGGAGGAGGAGACTGTCATGCAATGAGACAAGTGTTTTTTTGTGGATTTAACCAATAGAAACAGCGCAGTGGAAAAACCTGCACCAATCACAGCGTGTTGTGTTATGGTTCTTCGCAGAGCTTCACCATCACCATCAGTAACCAAGGATACTGATGATCTCTGAGCCATATAAAAATCAATGCATCCATTTTCACTCAGTGATTGGGACTGCATGCTCAAATGATTGTGAGTGACTCAATAGCAACATCCTCCTTTCTTATAAGATGTAAACAATGAATAAAGCAATAATAATGAAGGAAATATCTTATATATTTGGCTTTTGTTGCTAAATCTATTTGTAAGGCCGGGGTTTCAAAACAAAGAATTAAACTCCTGTAACTGTGATCAGAAACTGGATGAGTATCTAAACATATGTATCTTTAAAGTAAACACATTTGATCAAGATATGTATGTACCAACTATTGAAAGACATTGGAAGGTAGTTGCTGTTTAAACCAAAAATATTTTTGTAATAAAATATATCTGGTAAATAGAAAACTAATTGAAAATAATCCATTCACCAGCCACCCACCAAATTTGAGCTCTCGTAATTTGTACAGGCAGTTTTGAAAATTAAACTGCGGTAACAAGCTTTGTGGATGCTGAAAAAAAAATACTCAGAACCATTTTGTTCATGCAAAACAATATTACGAACACTTTTGCATTGCAAAACACTAGGGCTGTTAAGCTATAAGTTCCTTTAACGGCGCAATTGTTTTTAACGTGCAATTTTTGACCCTAGGCCCGTTCCGTAGGTTGGGGAAATGTGTAATTGCGTCCAGTTACCATTAAATCACAAGCTCGAAAATAGCTTGCAGAACTGCACTAAGAAAGAGGTACCTTAGGGAAATCTCAGATCCAAAGCCATGGCAAGTCGTTCTCCGGACAAGACAATTGTATCTTCAATCGCCGTGAGACGACATCATTGGAGTGAATGCTGCTGGTTCACATTGCTGTCCGTGTTTGGATTACAGTTGAGTGCATTAATAACATAAAATGTAGATTGTTACTGGAACTGCTTTAGGAAGATGGAATACAAGCTCAGCACAAACAAAGATGGTAGAGAGGAAATCTAAAGTCACTTTTACCGGAGATGTTCCTTTCTCATACCAATCACACATGTCCGGTTGGCGGCTTAATAATAATAGCGCTACGCTTCACATCTGGTCTAACAAACAAAACAACGAAAAATAGTCTTACAATAAGATCATTCTATTCCGTTATTCTGTGATATTCCTAACTACCTATCTGGCAGATAGAAATGAAGTGTATTGAAATGGCAGCGGCGATATGAAGGAAGAAGACTGTCTTTGAACAATCTCTAGCTCTGCAGATGCAGATGCCGACGGTGCAGCTGCCATCATACTCTTCAGCGGGTCCTTCCACGACGCTGCCATCTTCGTCTTAAGCGGGTCCTCCCACAACGCAGCCGCCATCTTCGTCTTCAGCGGGTCCTTCCACGACGCTGCCATCTTCGCCTTCAGCGGGTCCTCCCACGACGCAGCCACCAGCTTCGTCTTCAGCGGGTCCTTCCACGACACCGCCATCTTCGCCTTCAGCGGGTCCTCCCACGACGCAGCCACCAGCTTCGTCTTCACCGGGTCCTCCCACGACGCAGCCGCCATCTTCATCTTCAGCAGATCCTCCCACGCCGCCGCCATCTTCGTCCTCAGCGGGTCCTCCCACGGCGCTGCCATCTTCGTCTCCGGCGGGTCCTTCCAAAACGCCGCCATCTTCGTCTCCAGCGGGCTCATTGTTGCCTCTTGTCCTGTAGTCAGTTCCAGCTTTCCTGCAGCACAAGCGGCCCCTTCGCCATCGGCGTTTCTGGGTGTTCTTGATAAATGGCTTTTGCGTTGCATAGTAGAGTTTTAACTTGCACTTACAGATGTAGCGACAAACTGTAGTTACTGACTGTGGTTTTCTGAAGTGTTCCTGAGCCCATGTGGTGATATCCTTTACGCACTGATGTCGCTTTTGGATGCAGTACTGCCTGACGGATCGAAGGTCCGTAATATCAACGCTTACGTGCAGTGATTTTTCCAGATTCTCTGAAACTTTTGATGATATTACGGACCTTAGGTGGTGAAATCCCTAAATTCCTTGCAATAGCTCGTTGAGAAATGTTTTTCTTAAACTGTTGGACAATTTGCTCACGCATTTGTTCACAAAGTGGTGAACCTCGCCCCATCCTTGTTTGTGAATGACTGAGCATTTCATGGAAGCTGCTTTTATACCCAATCATAGCACCCACCTGTTCCCAATTAGCCTGTTCACCTGTGTGATGCTCCAAATAAGTGTTTGATGAGCATTCCTCAACTTTCTCAGTCTTTTTCGCCACTTGTGCCAGCTTTTTTGAAACATGTTGCAGGCATCAAATTCCAAATGAGCTAATATTTGCAAAAAAGAATCCAGTTCGAACGTTAAGCATCTTGTCATTGCAGTCTATTCAATTGAATATAGGTTGAAAAGGTTTGCAAATCACTGTATTCTGTTTTTATTTACGATTTACACAACGTGCCAACTTCACTGGTTTCGGGTTTTGTACTACTCAATTAATACGAAATACAAACTGGTAAAAGTTTGACAAAAAGGCTGACCTATTCATGAGGAAGCATCGAAATCAGCTGCAACATTAGGCTCAGTCAGCACAAAAGGAGAAACAAGCAGCCTATGGCACTATGGCACCGGGGCAAGGAGATACACGGAGTGGGTCTGCGCTAACATACAGCTGTGTGTCTGTAATTGGCATAGCTAAGACGGTTTTAATACTTTTGTCTCGGAAGGAGTATTTTCAGAAGCCCATGCATCAGCTGTCAGCTTACAGCCAGCTCTCCGTATACATTCATGCACTCCTTCCCCCATCGCGGCACAAAAGGCCACCCTTTGCCCTCCTCCACCCCTCCCCCCGTTTACTATCATAGCAGCTTTCCCTCATCCCAGTGCGGGTAGCAGGTGCTGAGCCAGACTGTCAGCAAGCAAGCACCACAGCTCCCTGGGGAGGATCCAGCAGAACGCCATACTCTTCACCAGACAATCAAGACTCTTTCACTCGGGAATGGTTGCTATTTGTAGAAAATAACTACAATATAAATATTTCATGGCTGTTGGAGGAAATTTGATATGAAAATGCTATGAGATTGAATTTAAGTTATTTAGGCCTGACAGAGAGGGGTCAGCATAGTGCAAAGACGTTCTGCACAGTCAGTTGCTACTGAGCTCCAAACTTCATGTGACCTTCCAATTAACCCACGTACAGTATGCAGAGAGCTTCATGGAATGGGTTTCCATGGCCGAGCAGCTGCATCTAAGCCATACATCACCAAGTCCAATGCGAAGCGTGGGATGCAGTGGTGTAAAGCACGTCACCACTGGACTCTAGAGCAGTGGAGACGCCTTCTCTGGAGTGATGAATCACGCTTTTCCATCTGGCAATCTGATGGACCAGTCTGGGTTTGGAGGTTGCCAGCAGGAGAACGCTACATTTCAGACTGCATTGTGCCAAGTGTGAAATTTGGTAGAGGAGGAATTATGGAGTGGGGTTTTTTTTCCCGGGAGTTGGGCTTGGTCCTTTAGTTCTAGTGAAAATAGCTTTGAATGGTCCAGGATACCAAAACATTTTGGACAATTCCATGCTCCCAACCTTTGTGGGAACAGTTTGGAGCGGGCCCCTTCCCCTTCCAACATGACTGTGCACCAGTGCACAAAGCAAGGTCCATAAAGACATGGATGACAGAGTCTGGTGTGGATGCTTGATTTTATACACCTGTGGCCGGAATTGATTAGGACACCTGATTCTGATCATTTGGATGGGTGGCCAAATACTTTTGGCAATATAGTGTATATATACATGTAATCATTAAACATGAATAGTGATTTATCATATATTGAGATGGTCTCCCACAGCATTGCTCTCCCGCTGATGGGGAGCTGGCTTTCTACTTCGGCAGAAATTTGGTCACTATGATTCTGCTTCGGCAGTCTGTCATATGTGGCCGTGTGAAAGTTAAGAGTCCCATTAGGGGAAAATAACCAACACTAACCCTTAGGAAACACTAACCCCTTAACCCCAAACATCAATCTGTTAAAGACAAAACTTGAGCAAACTAGGACTCTGTGGAGGGGGGCGTGGCCTGCGGGCCTGCCGCGGAACGGGCTGTGCCAGGACCGGCCTTGAAGACAGCGACAGGTGCGTTGATGGCTCCCTACACGCCAAAAACTGCAGAGTGGCTGCCGGATATAACAGCATACTTCTGGTTATAGGTCATAAATCCTTATGACCTACGGACTACAACCAAATTGGCGGACAGCTCAAAAAAACTACAAGATTTAATACTTTTTTTCATCCTGTAGGAATCGTAAACCATTATGACGTATGGACTACAACCAAGATGGTGGGTCTATTACTAAAAACTCCATAACACAGAATAGAATAACATGAACTGTAACTGAGCTCTCAGAGCTTGTTTCTTGTTCATGTGCCTGATGGCCGAGGGGAAAAAAACTGTTCAGGTGGCGGTAGATGTGGGTCTGGATGGACCGTAGTCTCCTGTCTGAGGGAAGAGGGGAGAATAGTTTGTGTCCAAGGTGAGAAGAGTCAGCTGTGATCCGACCCACACGCCTCCTGGTCCTGGAGGAGAACTGGTTCTGGATGGATTGGAGTATTGCAGCCAATAACCTTCTCAGCAGCACGTACCATGCGCTGTGGCGCCGGGGAACCACACGGAGATGGAGGAGGTGAGGATGGACTCGATGATGGCTGAGTAGAACTGCACCAGCATCTCGGTCGGCACCTTAAGTTTCTTCAGTTGCCGCAGGAAGTACATCCCCTGCTGGGCCCCCTTTTTTAGAGGTACGTGGAAGCCAATCCCACTTCGTGGGGGTCATAAACCCACCCCACTTCCGGTCATAAAACAATATCCCACATCCCCCAATGGCCCCCCTTTTTTGGAGCTACTCTATTCTTTTCCTGGTCGATCGATCATCCGAGCTGGTGTTCAACTCTTCTCAATGTGATACAACCCCGAAGCACAGTTGATGCCCACGATATTTACATGTTGTGGGGGGGCGTGGCCTGCGGACCTGCAGCGAAGCGGGGTGTGCCAGGACCGGCTTCGAGATCAGCGACAGGTGCGTAGATGGCCCACCTGGGCCTGCTTATCTAATCACCTGTCGCTCTGTTAAAAGGCAGCAGCCGGGGAGGAGAGGAGGGTTGGAGGTGGAGCACGAGCGAGACAGACGAACCAAAAACACATTTGCTGAAAAGCACCAGAAAGACTAAAAATGAAACAGTGTTCAATCCTGAAAAGGAGCTGTCATGTCAGTACTTGGTGGTCCGAAGAACCCGGAGAAGAGATACCTCCACAATGTTTATGTCTTTGTTTCATCAATAATGTGTTTCATCAAGCGTTCAAATCAGTGACATCATCACGCCTTTTTAGAAAGGCTGAAGGATCCCAAAAATATTTCCAGGTCCCCCTTAATAATCTGGTGTTAAAAAAAGTGAGTTTAAAATCGTACCAATTGTACTGTATATATCAGTCAGGTGGGAAGCAGATTGACTCAATAAGCTGAAACGAAACAAAGAAATAAAATAAAATAACAAATGTCACTGACACACTTTAAATAACCTCATATGAAATTAATTTAGTACAAGATAATAATACAATGACTATTAGTATAAGGGCAGCACGGTGGAAGAGAGGTTAGTGCGTCTGCCTCACAATACGAAGGTCCTGGGTTCGATCCTGCGCTCGGGATCTTTCTGTGTGGAGTTTGCATGTTCTCCCCCGTTACTGCGTGGGTTCCCTCCGGGTACTCCGGCTTCCTCCCACCTCCAAAAACATGCACCTGGGGATAGGTTGATTGGCAGCACTAAATGGTCCCTAGTGTGTGAATGTGAGTGTGAATGTTGTCTATCTATCTGTGTTGGGGTACACCCTTGTCCAGGGTGTACCCCGCCTTCCGCCCGAATGCAGCTGAGATAGGCTCCAGCACCCCCGCGACCCCGAAAGGGACAAGCGGTAGAAAATGGATGGATGGATGGATAATACAATGAAACATAATACAAACCATCCATCTTGAACAATGAAAATATCGTAATTTTATAAAATTATATATCTATACACACACACACACACATGCACGCACACACACACACAGTGTATTATCTTTCATTCAAAAACTGCTGAAAGGCACATCATGCAAAAGCCATGTTCTCTGCTCTTCATGTCAATGTTGGATCAGCATCATGACATTTGATGATGATAATCTATCCTGAGTTCCACCATCTGTTCAGACATTACCCCATTGCTCTCTGCTGCATCCTGCTGGACTGATTTGTCACAGCATGAAGAACTGAAAGGGGAACAATGATTATTCTACTTCACATTTAACACGCTTCCCAGTGGTCTGGATAGTATGTATTAGATTGGTTTTGGGGTAAAGGTTGCTTTACGGTCACGTTTATAACCCGCTTTCTGATTTTGTGTGTGGAGGCGTTTTCCTTTGGATCACAAACAAAATCCTCCATGTAATACCATCCCAAAAAGTATCAGAATATATCTTTATTTCAGACACAGTCAAAAATAAACTTTCAAAAGATGTTTTGGCTTGAAGGTATTTTCAGAGCTGCTAAGATAGTCCATTATGAAGGGAAACAACCAAAAATAGAAAAACGCAGAACAATTAAACCTGTCACACTCGTCGAGTGGAGCCTTTGACAATGTCTGTGTGAACTAAAAA